>NW_009922737.1:64391-66664 GCF_000696875.1 Nestor notabilis
AGTGTGCAATGCAGCAGTGCTCAGTGGAAGAAAGCAGAGCCCCCCGTGGGCATTTCCCCAAGGAAAGCTGGTGCTGCTTTTTGTAACAAAGATGCTTTCTATTTTATTTACTTTTGCTGAGAAGGAGAAAGGAGTGCACAGTATTGTAAACCATGTTTAGCTGCACTGAGAGAGAGGGTATGATGCTCAGTCTATTTTCTTGCTTTGCTGGCAGCAGTGCTCAGTGGAAGAAAGCAGAGCCCCCCGTGGGCATTTCCCCAAGGAAAGCTGGTGCTGCTTTTTGTAACAAAGATGCTTTCTATTTTATTTACTTTTGCTGAGAAGGAGAAAGGAGTGCACAGTATTGTAAACCATGTTTAGCTGCACTGAGAGAGAGGGTATGATGCTCAGTCTATTTTCTTGCTTTGCTGTACTCCCCTTTCATTTGCAAGTGCATTGAAATGATGGAAGTCACTGTTCTGGAGGAGCAGGGGGTGGTAATGCTGCAGGAGGAAATGCTAAATATAAGGATGGCTAAAAGGGCGTTTGGTGACCTCAGCTCTGTGTGAGATAGGAAAAACAAGGACTATGTTCAGCTCCACCAGGCTCGACAGCAAGGGCATGAAATGACTCTGAGTGGGCTAAACGGCTCCAGCCCCAGAAAAAGAAGCCGAGTCACTGAGATTATACTTAATTGGTGTTGTGAGAAGACAGCTTCTTTGCAAGGCAGCCTACGCTGTCCCCTCGCACAAAGCCTTTTCATGAGCTACCAGGGACACACTGCCAGACATTTCAGCAAATACCACTGCTGTAATGTCATCTCAGGAAGCAGAGGAGCCCAAAGCCACCAGGACAGTTTCACTGTCCTCATGGTCCGTCCGTCCTCAATGCTCCTGCTCCTGTCGTTTCCCTCCTGGGACAATTTGCCCTGTTGCCCATGCCCCAGCCCCCTTAGCAGGCTGGATGGAGACCTCATTCCACCACCTCCCACCCCCAATACCCCCCACCCCCCGCCATGTCTGTGAGCGCACCTGGCTGTGTCAGGCTGGTCTACAAGCGTCTGACAGCAGGATTTTGCCCTAAATATACTATTGCCTCCCTAGCAGCACTCCAGCTGCTTGGAGCTCACACATCTAGAAGCTATGTTAAAACTAGGGTGCCTGGAGTATGCTTCTGAGATGCTGGTGGAGAGACTTGACCACACCAATACCCAGGGAACTGGGTGATATATCTGTCCCCCTGTGCTTTCTCTGATCCTAATAAGAAAGTTTCCCCCTGGAAAATGATATTTTCGTCAACTTTGTCATTGATAGTTTCTGCCTCTCGGTAAATGTCACCAGGAACCACTGCAATCATGTGACATGTAGACATGGACATGTCATGAAGGTGCCCAGGGTTTCATGGGATATTCGGAGCAAAGGCTTGGCTGGACTTCATTCATGTGAGTGTTTGTGCGTGTTTGAGATGTATGTGTGCATAAATGCATGCGTCATCTACGTTTGTAACCAAACGCATGACTTAAACATATAAAGCAAGTACAAATGGACCAGAAAAAATGAGAACAGTAGTGGGGAGAGAGCTTTTCTTCCTTTCTTTTCTTTTTATCTTTTAATTGGTCTTTTATGTGTTGAAGGTGTGGTCTGGTTGATTTAGCAATGTTTTTCTCCAAAGGAACCATTTTACTATTCTTAGAGTATTTTCTCAACTTTGAAACCTGAACCTAAGCTTCTTTTTCCTAATCATGTCTTGAAAATAAAAGGACTTGAAGCCAGATGTTGAGCTGGTTGGTATATCCATAGGAGTGTATCATTTTCTTTCCTAACTGGGGACTTTTCAGACACCCTGTTCTGAGGCCAGGCATAGCTAGGCAAGTTTGACCAGGCTGCTTCCAGGGGTCATTCCAGCTGAAATTCATGGTTATGTAAGCCCATACTAGTGGCTCTCAGCTAGTGAGACAGTGGTTCCCAAGGGAATAAACTTTTCTAACACTGCTTGCTGCAGCTGGGAACACTGGGCAGAGTCAACCTGCTCCGGCCATGCCTTCTGGCCCCTGAAGCCAGACGGGCTGAGATGTGGAGCTCCATGAGCATCCTCCAGTGAAGCTCAGCTTCCATGAGCTGGGAGAAAAACAACCTTTGGGTGCTGGCATGTATATCTTGTGAAAGGCCTCCATAAATGAAACAAAGGGGCTACTGCATGCAATGAAAATTACCCAGTGAGGGGTGCTGCAGATGGTGTGAGAAAAGGTTCCCAGAGCAGAGCAGAAGAGCCCTTTGCCTCGCCGTGTTGTTTTC
>NW_009922737.1:66695-74664 GCF_000696875.1 Nestor notabilis
CACAACACTTTGCCTTTTGAGCTCAGCCTTACAAGCTTCAAGGCAAATCAACAAGTTCCAGCACGAACCTAATTCGTGCTCTGAATAAAACCCATACCTGACAACTTTAATTATTAGGCTGATGCGTCATATTTACATTAATTTGAGCACTACTTAGATTCAATTACAATAATTCTTCCATATATTCATTCCAAGAGATTTCAATGACTTAGCAGATAGCATATATAATCAAAGCTCAGCTAAAGAAACAGGTTTGCTTTCTACAGACAAATTGTTCCTGTATCTGGGTGCTGACTACAGCATCCTGTGCATGTGTCTGCATGGATGTGCCTAAAATGTTATCAGCATTTTGAGCACAGGTGAGCCAAAGGGCAGGAACTGGAGAGCCCATGAGCCTTGGCCATGGTCCCAGGATCAAATCACAGCCTCTGTGATGGGGATCCATGTCCACCTTGGCATGTGGTTTGCACATGGAAGTACCTCTGTATTCCTCTTTTGCTGTTCATTGATCATTCTGCAGCAATGCCCAGCACAGAGGCTTTTCACCATCAGCTGGCCAGAAAATCTGTCAGATAATCCTTGAGGTCCCTTCCAACCTGGCTTTCCATGACTTGGCTCATTCTCCCTGCTTCTTTCCCTGTGCCTTTTTCAGGGACAGAGTTCATATCTGCTGGATGCAGAATGTGACAACCACTCAAGCAAAGTGCTACACCAGCAGTTCCTTGCACCATGTTGGGGTCTGTTCTAGTTGTTTGGTAACTCCTAGGCATAGCCTATGCTGCTTATGACTGATAAGGTGTTAAATGAACTGCATCCCTAAAGTGGAGAACCTTTCCACCACCAATACCCCAGGACAATACTGCATACTCACGAGCTACCAAGTGAAGAGTTAAAGCTACTGCTGAGGAGCTCTGCACCCTTTTGTTTGGGTTTCTTTCACTCACTTGATGCAATACAGAGATCTGAGATGTATGGCAAAGAACTGCTCTTTTTCCAGGTATTTGAGATGTAGGCATACCACAAACAAGTTCTGTTTGAAGACCTGTGTGCTCTTAAAACTTCTTCTAAGAATGTTGTGAGGGGACACAGTGAGCAGGAAAAGACCTCTCTTTGAACATGAGTTTCACTCTCAGGGTAAGGGATAAGCAAATAAATTCGGGTTACTTTAAAATCCAGCAAAATTTCTGTGATTCTGTGCCTGATCTACAGTTTGCAGTGATGGGGATTAGTTTCTCCAGCAGCTTGTCTGCCCTGAGGGAGGTCCTGATTTCAAAAGAAGCATGATTTAGCTCTGAAAGTTGCTGTATTTCATCACTGACTGCCATGCTGCTTATTCCTTCCAACATTTTTCCCTTTGGTTGAGCTGACCAAGCCGATGCCAGCCGAGCATTGCCAACCCCGCAGAACAGCGGTGGGGACAGGGTCCCCCGGCCCCGCCAGCCGCTGCAGTGGGGTGTTTGCTCCACTCGAGGGAGCTCATGCTTTTGAGTAGCTAAACTTAAACCCTCGCAGCACCTCCAGGCAAAATCCTGCGGGTGACAGGTCCCCTGTGCCAGGGCAGGATACACACAGGGAGGATCTCTTTCCTCCTCGAAAGGCTGAGGAGATGCTTGAGCCAGAGCCTACGCTGCTCCAGGGTAAGGTAAAGCGTTTTCATGCCTGTCGTGTTTCAGCGCAGAGTGTCCAGGGCTCCTGCCACCCATCCCAGCAGCTGGGGAGGCCACAGCAGCTGGCACGCTCCCACTTGTCCTGATCACCGCAGGTGCCACAGCCCCAGCGCTGCCGGGTGAAGGTGTGCAGCACGGTGCTGTGCAGGAAGGGGTGGTTTCCCACTGACTGATAAGGCTGATAGAACCACTGAACGATCAAAAATCCGGTAGACTTGAGGAATAAGGCCTTCTTTGGCTATTGCGTTATAAGCAATAATTGACCTTACAGTGCCCTGCAGTGACTTAGAACTGCAGAAGTCTGCTTTTTCCCAAGGAGTCAATCTTCTAAGGAAGCTGACTGTATGGAAAGGGAATGACTGAGGAGATAATTTCATTCCCTAAAAATACATTTAAAAATCCCTTATCTCACACATCCATGCCTCATGATATCAAGACAAAACCAGAGTCTAACTGGGTGCTTAGAAAGCATCTGCATCTTTGGCAGGACAGCAGGAAAGGAGCTGCTCCTCATATCCCTGGTCAGCCAGGAACCCCAGAAGTGCAGATGCTTTTGGAAAAGGCCAGAGGGCAAAATCCATCCTGGCTTCATTAGAGACAGTTAAACCTGATTCATCCTGTCTCCAGCCACTCCCTGACTTGTCTCCTGAAAGCCAGCGCACACCGAGGCGTTCCCCAGCCAGGGTCAGGTGTCAGAGGCAGCTTCTCCAGCGAGCCGGTGTGAGTCAGAGCATTTGGGAACCGCTCCAAGCTATTGGAAAAAAACAACTCCCAAATTAGCTGGGGTGGCTCCCAAGCGAATCCACCTCCGCGGGGAAGGAGGTGATCTAATGAAAGCGTGCGGTCAGAAATCAAAAGAGCCTGGAAAGCATTCCAAGCTGCATAATAAGATTTCACATTTCATATCTTCAAAGCATTAAGTGAACATTATCTAATTAATCCTCACAACACTCCTCAGAGATATTATCCCTATTTTACAGACAGAGAAACCAAGGCACAAAGTTAAGTCACTTGCCCGAGGCCAGAGAAGGGAGTGTCGGAGCTGGGATTAGAGTCCAGGAGTTCCTGGCGCCCAACTTTTTCCTCAGACTACTGGGTCATGTGTCTTTCCCTGCAGGGAAGATAATAATGAGCCCATAATTACCCATACAAATTCCCAGTGACCAGGCTAACCCGTCTGTATAAAGCTATTTGTAATTCCAATAAACACGCCCACGATTTAGCTGCCTCCATGAACTACCAGCACTGTCTCAGCTGTAGCAAGCCAGACCTTCAAGTAGGGGCTGTTCTTTGCCAGAGTGAATCCCAGCTCTGACCCACTCCAAGGGTCAGTGGAGAACATCTTCCCACTTGTAAATCCCTGGTGACCATGCACGTATGACATGAGCGCTGTGGGAGCTGTGGTGGCAAGACAAGGTTTGCAGAGAGAGGAAACAGAGCTGAGAAAAATGGACAAGCCCTTTGGGCACATATGCTCTTTTCCAAGCCTGACACAGAAGCAGAAACTTTGTGCTCAGTACAGGCTAAGAGCAACTCCTCACCATCAAAGAAGAGGTTGTGTGGTCAAATGCATTGCTCAGCTCAATCTGTCAGCCTCCTAAAATAAATGGCCTCTTCCAAATGTTTATATGGTCCCCTGAAATGGCCTTGAGCAGACTCACTGCAGTGTCTCTCAGGGCACCCGAAGTGCCCCATGCTCGTTCCCCATCCTGTCCAGTGGAAGAGGGGTGCAAGCTGTTGTCTCCTTACTGCTTGAGCTCCTACATACATCCAGGGGAGACAGCTCTGCTCCAAGGCACCTGCTGTGGCTGTATTTTAGCCTGTATTTCCAGCACAGTGAGGCCTCTGTGATTATGCCATACGCATGTGTGTGTGTGTGCACACGTGGCTGCAAGTATGCTTTTACCTTCGTTGCACTCTGTTCCCTCGTTTACCAATATATCTGAACCCAGGTGAGTTGATCCTCCCAAGCTGAGGCTCAGGCATTGGGTGCCTTGAGCCCTCCATCATGCAAAATTTGTCTGCTAACACCTCGTCAGTGACCCCTTTCCACAAAGCCTCTATCGTCCCCACTCATGACCAACTTACTGTTACTCCAGAAAAGAGATCACCGTGAAATGCCCACACGGGATGTGTTGCACTGTTGTGACAAGCAACACACACTATTTCAGCTGAGACTTGCGTGTCCAGCTTTTCTCCCATGCTGCAGTGTCTGTTTTTGCTTGCAATGTAGTTTGCCAGGACCACCTATGGTTCCTGTCACAGGCCAGCAAAGGACCATACTAGACACTATGAAACACTGAAACAGCCCTTCTTCCTGTCATGTCAGCCTTTGTGCCTGGGTGAGACCACTCGCAGTGTTGCCAGAGTGTCCTGGGTTCAGCTGTAACAGTTATTTTTCTCTTTCTTAGTAGCTAGTGCAGTGCTAGACAGAGATGCTGCAAGAACTAATGGTTAATCTGTGGTGCTGCCTGAGCGTGAGGCAGAGACACAGCAAGCAGTTCTGCCACCTCCACTGGGGCCAGGACTCAGGCTGACTCCTCCAGACCACTATAATCACAGTGATAAGGACTTATCTGGGTGCCTTTTCTCTAGGCACACGGTCACCATTTCCCAGCCATGGGTAACTGACTATGGCTGCTGGAGGTTTGTATCTGCTTGGGCACCAGCACGGAGATGCTCCCGCGCAGCTGAAGTGCTGCTTAGTATTTCCTGTGATTCACAGCAATGTGGAGGAGTCCATCTGCTACTTTTCAGCACCTTAGGCAGTATTTCAAAACCAGGGCAGGCCAGCAGCGATGCTGAGCTCTAGATAATACTGTGCTGGCTGAAAGCTGTCCCACACTGGCCTCACTGCATCCTTAAACCACTGACCCATTGCCTTTTGGGGCTCTGGGGTTTAGAAGGGGTAGGGAGGCAGGAACCGGCTAATGGAGGTGCTGGAGACCATGGCAGGTGTCCTCAGAGAGGGAAAAGAGAAGGTGAGGAAGGGGTGGCAACAATAAGTTTTCCTTCAAAAAAAAAAGGGTTGAACACCCAAGATCTTTATGTTCTCTGTATGACGTGATGGCACCTTGTTATTAAGGAGAGGAGAATAAAAGGGCATTTCAATGACTTAAAATAAAGAAAGAAAGGCTGTACCTGTCAAGGCCAGGTTGACTCACCACAACCCCAGTGGGCTGAAGGCAGAGGAGCAGCAGGGTTATAATGGACCATTCAAGAACAGGCACTACTTTTTCTAAGCCAAAATTTTTCTCAAACTTGATCAAAACCTGTTTTGGTCCCAGGCTTTTAGTGCACCCAGTTTAGGAGTCTAGTTGTAATGGCTGTGCTTCCAGACTACAGAGCAGTGGTTTCTGCTGAGGGTTAAGTGCTTTGCGCAGATTGCTGCTTTGGTGCTGTGCTGAAATGAGAGATGTTTCTCCTCAGAAAGTCTAGCTTTTCTTTTCTTTTTCATTATTCCTTACCACTGGTTTTCTTTGTGTATCCAGAATTATCGTTAAAAGAAATTAAAGCCACATTTTGTTTACTAAAATACTTCAATGTGATTTTTAAAAATAATCATGGTAAATCCACACACACACATATTTTATCTACCCTGTATATTTATAAGCAGATTTGCTCTTGTGAGGAATAAAATTGCCTTTTCCTCACTTTTTTGTTCTGAGAGCCAAGAACTCCTGTGCAAGAACTTATGTAATCAGTTTATCAAGTCATAGAGATGTTTTTATTGCAATAATTACTAGAAGTTCAGAAGAGCTTCTTGTTGGCTTGCTTCCTACTGAGCTGTAACAATAAAAACATACAAAATATGTATATGTATATATGTATGTGTATATCTCTCTCCACAAATGCAAACCTTTATATAAAAGTTTGACAATAAATGCTGACAGACAGGGATTACATTATTCCAGAAATATTGTTAACCATATAAATAAACCCTTTTTTTGTTTGTTTTGTTTGGTTGGTTGTTTTTTGTTGTTGCTTTTTTCTGTAAATAGTATGGTTTAATGACATAAAGCAATAGTACAAAATGACATGTTAGAGGCTCATTAGACACTGACAGCTGTAAGCATTTCAGGATGCAGTATTAAAAACATCTGGATAAAGGAAAAAAATAGCATTAAAAGAAAAGAAAGGAATGGAAAGCTGAGAATAGCCTCAGGTCCAGTTTGTTGTTTGGTAGCTGCTGAAACTGGGAGTGACCAAGACCTCCTAATTTCCATAAACTAAATATAGTAAGGGCCAAATCCTTGGGATCTGGGCACACTGTGTCTCAAGTTACACATATTGCCTTATATTCCCTGGCTTGTGGGACACACATGTTGTAAAACGCCTTTGTACAGTTATCACATGGGAGGTGGTTCCAGTAAGTAACGTAACCACTGCACCACCGAGTTCTTACTACCTATGGTCTAGCAGATTTTTCGCTCAGCATGCTCAAGACAGGTTTTAGACATGAAGAGATCCTGGGCTGCAAAGGAAGACTAAAATTTTTGCTTAGGATATTGTGCAGTAACGGGGAAATACATGTGGAGTCGATCACCCAAAATCCAGATGCAGCTACTGTTTGGCATCTGCTTCTGCTGTTTCTAATTTTGTTTTTCCTGAAGCTGAGTTGCTGTACCTTTAGTGTCCTCAGCTACCAGTTGCTGGTGCTCAGACAAGGAATCCAGGAGGAGATGACCTCGTGGTATGTCTATGCCAAATAACACAAAAGCTTTTTAAAAAACCCAACAAACCAGCCCCCCACGGCCCCCTACGCTGAAGCCAGAAGCTGGGCTGATCTCCATATAGGGACACTTTGGAGGCAAGGCTGTTCTTTTCAGAAGGCTCCTGAGCCTCTTGGCCATTACAAAGCAGAGAGACAAATCTCATCCACAGAGGGTGGGTAGGAGGAACTCTTCCAGAAAGTCAAAACAGGAGAGGCTTGAGTGAAGGACTGCAGTTTCAGTTGCTAAAGAAAAGACTCACAGGTATGGATGGAAGCTATTCCTCCTATTCTGCTGGAGCAAAATATACCACTGCAAACTGAAACTGGAATTATAATACTTTGTTAAATGTTTATTCTGTTTCCTAAACTGTTAGTGTTTGAAAATGGGAAATGTTAACAAAAAGACATATATGTGCAACTTTTCCTTTATGCAAAATTTTCAAATGGAACATTTTTCAGTGCCATTTTATAAAAAATCATTCTGGGTATTCCAGCTAACTCTGGAAGCATGAGCATCCAATGCCTGGATATTGGACTGATAATAAGCATCAAAGCAGATATTCTCCAAGCGTTTCAAGTTACTTACTCCTCACAAGTCAGAAAACCTGAAAGGGAAAAAAGTCTCTAATGGAAACCCATTGAAATGCGAGGAAGCTGAGCAACCAATTTATACCATTGAAATAGGACACTCAGTCACTCTTGAAAATGAGATGAGTCTGAAAGTTTTAAAGAAGAGCAACAAGAGTTCAAGTTCCTGGGACTTCAGTGCTGAGCATCAGCTGAGCTGTATGTACTCTTCAAATGCCAAGTCATGAAACTACACCTAGCCCAAGTGAAAGAAGGTATGAGAAAATCAGATTACGTTGTATTTCCCATGGCTTAACCTGCATATACTCAGGGACAATCTCTGCCTCAGCTGACATGGTAACTTGGTCAGCTATAGCAAAGACTGAGCCAGAGCCACAGCTGCTGTGCAAGTGTCTGGTCCAAAGCCTGTAAAGGAGCAAGTTGTGTCTCTCCTTGCACTTCAGTGGATTTTGGCCCAAGCCACAGGAGTTACTGAACTGTTACAACAACATGGTACTTCTGACATGGAGACACTCATTCCCCTTTGCATTTAGTGTCCAGGAAGAAAGCCTAACACATGAACACAACATTTTTCATATTTCAGATGCTCTGAAGCTGCTGGGAAACAAAACAAAATCTTACAAAACATTTCACCAGACAGTTTTGCTCTTCAGCAGCAGTTGTGCTTTCAGCAGCCCATTTACCCAAAGCCATCCTTCGGCAGATATGAAGTATCCTTCCCTCTTGCCAACCCACAGGGAATTTCATGGGCAATTACTTCCTGCCTCCATCTTGAACCAAGGACTCATAGAAAGATTTATTCCTGAGTAAACATCTGAAAGCTTCACCAGTTGTGTCTAAATATTTATGTTCATGCCTACATAGTAAAAGATTGCATCTCATAAGAAAGAAAGAGGTACAGACAAATAAAGGAAGTCTCGATGACAAAGGAAAGTGATGAAAACCATCAACCAGTTTGAAGGTTAGACAAATGGCTCCTGAGCTGTGAGCTGCATTCCTG
>NW_009922737.1:74695-91769 GCF_000696875.1 Nestor notabilis
ACTTCATTGTTAACATTGCTAAATGTAATTTAGCACAGTCTTAGGAAAGGTATTCTGTACAGTGCATCTTTCATAATTAAGAAGAAAATTATTGTCTCTTTTCCAAGTGAAAAAAGCCTTGTTTATCTGGAGGGGGAATAAGTGTGGTGAGCTGGTCCGAGAGACAATTTTGAAATTTTAGATCCGGAGGAGTCTGAAAGTCTGAGCTGGGGACAAAGGGCTCATCTGCAGCATCATATGAAAGGCCCCGGCAAAGAAAGCTGTCAGGATCCTGGCTGTGAAAACCTGGGGCATGTTGAAAGCCCAAGGACAATGAACCTGACCCAGCACTGTGGATCCAGAGAGCACTTCAGAAAGCCTGCAGCGTGCGCACAGCATCAAATCCCAGTGGACATAAGCAGAAGGGATCAAAGTGAACATGAGTTATCCCAGCCTGCTGCCCTGTCTGCACATTGCTGCCTGCACTGGCTTTGTGCTAGCCCATGAGGAGCTCTTTGATCATGGCTATCATGGTGTCGCCTGGCAGCAGCAAGAAAGCACGCTCATACTCACTGTGGGCAGGGATGGGGTTTTGAGATGGAGAAGTTTGTATTTTGGGTTTCATCTGTTGGCCACTGAGAGAGGGCCTGTGCAGACATTGGCAATCCCATGGGAGGGCAGGCTCAGAGATGAGCAGGGCTAGAGTTAGCTGCCGTTCTTCACTGATTCAGTTTGAAGTCTCCCCTGTGCCCTTGTCATGCTGCCGCATACTGTCACTTGCTATGCTGACCACGAGCTAGGAGAAAAAAGCTCAAAGTGAACATTTTTGTTCCTAAGAAATTTTGCAATTACAAAGATTCATCTTAAATGTGGTAACGTGTCTGATGTGCCTTCTTTCATCTGTTGGGCTCCAGCAATAAAGTTAGTAATTGTGGCCACTCACACAGTAAGTGTGGCAGGTTCACAATGCCAATTAAGATGTATCCTTTGTAATGAGTGGCAAGGTTTGTGGCTGGATTTAGGCTAAGTTTCTGGCAAATTCCATTGCTGACTCCACTGGCAGATCTTCAGAGACAGCCTCTGGGGCTGTTTTGGATTCAGGCAATTGCTGGTTTTGCCTCTCTCTCATGACTTCTTGGACATGGCTCCCCTTTGTCTTTCTCTCCATGACATGTATTCTTTCTGAAACAATTAGGACCTTCACAAGCTCTTTGTTTCTAACTATGGGCAGTTTAGCACAAAGTATATTTATGCTAATTTCATACTGAAAGTGCGTTTAGCTCAACCTGGCTTTCCCTTGTCAGGACTTTTAAGAAGATACTTGTCATTTCTGAGAGCAATGCTGGAGGTGGGAGAGATGTGAACTTAAAAGAATCTACCCTTCCTTGCTTTACCCTTTGTCCTGGAATTGTGTGGCATTGGATATTGATGTCTTGAGAGTTTCTCAGCTCTTGTTCCACTTTAAAATGTCAGCTCTACTTTAAAACTCCATGGTTTACATTCAAGCAAGAGTATCGCTCTGAGCCTGGATGATGTCAGGCTCGGATCTGAGCAGATCTCCCCTTCAATGAAGCAGATCTAGGAGGGAACAAAAAAACCCTTGTGTCCTACCTTTGGAGAGGGTGTCCCAAGGCTGAGGCTGTGGCTACAGTGCACGAAATGAACCCTAGAACTGAAAACTAACTCAGGTACTCTCTACGTAGCACAGAGCACATTAAGATTTTGCATAGAAGTGGCCTCCAGCAGATAGACCACTATAATGGGCTGTTGGAAACTCTGCTGCGAGTCCCTGTTACCCCATGGCCTTCTTGATTAAGTCATTAGGAATGCTGTTAACACTGTAGCTATATTGCTAACCCCCCTCAACTATGTGCTCTTACACCAGAGTATAAGGGCCCACATGGAAAGTTACAGTCTTGTCCTGTAGTTATGCCATACTGTTGCCTATGAAGACAAGCCTTTAGACCCTGCTGTGCCTCAGTATCCTGTGGGAAACCTCAAGTAATACCTTGCCACTTCCAGGAAAGTCATGGGAGAAAATCCTCTGAAGAGCTCAGGTGCCACAGAGGGATGGGCCCAGGCTGTGCAGGTTCCTCTAGACAAAAGAGAAGTCACTCTGCCTTTTTAGCAAATTCAAACAATAAAAATAGATTGAAATATACTTTTAGGAACCTTCCAGATTGCCACAAAGAATCTGCTGTTAATGTCTGCCTTCATGCTTTCTTTCTTTCCCCCAATTTTTTCCTTCATTCTTTGGTCCTTTCCTGGCAGTAAGCAGTCTCCATCTTTTCTTCTTCCCATTGCTCCTTTCACAGTCTGTCCTCAATATCAGAAACTAATGTTATGATGCCAGCAATTACAGTGTAGCTGGAGCTGAAACATGTAAAGTTTTGTGAGACAGCAGCAGTTATGCCTGTACCCTCTCCTGCACAGTTCCTCTAAATATGCTATCAGGAGGCTGATAAACAGAACAGGAAAATTAGAATATCTGGCACAACTATATCTTCCTTCAAAATGTCTTTGAAACACCTACAAGCTGAAAAGGAAACCACGGTGACTTTCTGATTTGTGTAGAAAGCGAAGTCTTGGAGTGTTTCTTCCCTCACCCACGAGGAAGCAGGGAGATGACTGATGACTGGTTTTTTTTAATGTATTAAGAAGAAAAGGAGACATGAGCACCTCAAGAATTTGTTCAAGTTTTCTGGTGTATCTGTGGTTCTTTCGTCAAAATTCCACTAAATTGCAGGTGTGAGTGTTTTAAAACAACATCCTCTATGTCAGATGATGGAAGGACAAGGGTACCATGACAGAGGTGCCTGGGGAAAGCTGCACCCAACCAGACATGTCTGCAAAGTGCTTGAAGACCTTGCTCTCACGCACAGGTCAGCCACATACAGCCCAAACTAGAGGCTGGTGGCCACACTACACCCTGCTGAGATGCAAGGCAGCATTAGCTCATCTTGTTAAGATACTGATTCACCTCCTCTAGTTCCAGGTTATCTTCAAGACTGTGTGTAGGCCCACGGTGGCAGAGCAGATGGAGCTGATTCTCCTTTTTTTTCTGACTAGCTGAAAAGGAAACCTGACTATCTGCACTCTCTCTTGGGTGGGAAAGTCTTGTTCACGGCAGTAATGTGCTTGCTAGGCATGTGGGTGACCACAACTTAAAAGTCGACCAACCTTCCCAACGTGATCCACTCAAAGCCTGGTCACCAGTCCTTCAGCAAGGCGTGCTGGAAAACTTCCACCCAGGCCAGCAGCCATCTCTCACAGTGCTTGGAAGCGTGTAAGCAGATCTCATGAATAACACTGCCTCTGAACCCTGGTGTTGCGTTTCACTGCTCATGTTAAGCTTGCTATGTGGTAATGGCAGCAGAAGGGTAAGCATCTTCTGCAAAAAACAACCCAGAAGCAAGATAAATGCCTGAGTTTCTGGCCTCTGAGAACTCTCAGCTGCTGTTGTAGTGTTGGGGAGAGCTGGTGTACCTGAGCCTTTGAGCTCTGGCACCCACAACACAAACTAAGTGCAGCTGTGGGACAGGAGATAGAAAAGCTTCATAGTCAGCTCCCATCTTCAGCTCATTTAGAGATGGAAGTAAAACCATCAGTACCTCCAGCATCTGCTGCCCAGGAGATCTAATGGCCTGGGTGGAATGGGCTGAAGGGGACATGCTGGCTGTAAGCTTAATTTAACCAGTATCCTCAGGCCCTTACCCAACTGACTGATGCACAGCCATGAGTGCCAGAAGATGGAGAAAATGCCTGGCACCGGGATGGCTCTGTGCACCCTGGGATTTCCCATCAGCGGGCAAGTCTGTGGTTAAAATGACTTCCTGTTTGCTTTACCTCCCAAAAACAATGCAGTCAGCATCCAGGCCAAATATTCCAAGGATATCACTTCAATTTATTTTTCAGCTTAGTCTATTTCCATTTCCCAAACTGCATTGAGCCCCATGAAAATAAAGGCACCGTATAGACAGAAAGAATTTATTTGTTTAAAAATATAAGTGGCAATGGGTGTGCACGTCTGGATTTATGGCTGAGAAGGTAATGCACAAGCAGTGCCCTGCGCTTTGATAGCTCAGCACTTCCGTGATGTGTGAATGAAGTCCAGCAGGCCCAGGACCACGTTAATCTCTGGGTTTTGATCTCTGTCTGTAATGAGATGCCAGCCACCTGTACTTCAAAGCCTGCACTGATAGAGATGATGTTGTGAAAGGCTCTCTGCATTTCCAGCCACCTTGTACTGAGGATTGCAGCGACAACAGGATGAGATGCTTGAAGAGAAGATGCTTGTTAGATGCTTGCTTCTTCAGTTTTTTTCTAATATTCCTTTTATTATTCATTTGCAAAGGCTGGAGCGGTCTCCGCCACCCACAGCTCAGCAGGACACACTCCATCATATGGACCCTTGTGTGCTGTGGGGAAGACGGGGTGGCTGGGATGCTCTTCTGCCGAGGGCGTTTGTAAACATATGGCCATTGGGTGCTGCAGTGGTGGATGCTACAGCTTTTTGGCTGAAATACAGGCAGGGTTTGCATTAGAAACTGCACAGGCCGTTAAATTTTACACTTCCAGACTTCTGAGGTTATTTCTTTCTTGAGACAGTTGAAAGGGAGTAGGGGAGAGGGTAAAAATGACAGAAGACCACAGGCTATGAGAAGCATGTTATAAAGCAAAATGAGCACTGGTTTCACATACACAGCTATGCTTTATGGTGAAATATATAATTTTCAAGGCATGTCTGACCAGGAAACAGAGCTGAAATATTTTTATGTTGACGAACCCTACTGATCTAAGAGAAAAACAGTGGCAAAAATTACAAATGTGTTTCCTGATTGCTCTTCCAGCAAGAACATTTACAGAAAATAAGACAAAAAACTAGACTATGAATTTAATTGGAATAAACAGAGGTTAATAACTGTGACCCAGTACCAGCCACATTATTCTCAGAAACCTTGTTGAAGGCTACTCAAATGTATATTTAAGCACGGTTAAACTTAAATTTTCCAGGCCTAAAAAGGAATAATGTGGCATTGGGTCTGTGTTACTGTCTATCTTACAGGGACAGCAGCACTGTCTGCAGGATGCTGACAGAAATCAGAGAGGCAGCAAGAGCAGGAAAGTGATTGTACTGGATTAATTCATTCACTCTCACGTGCACTGGCCATTTGCCCCATGGGGACATGAAGCATAGATTAGTTTTGGGGATGTTACCACAGATAGCATCCTGGCATTAGCAGGTTAGTGACTCCACAGAGGAAATCCAACCCTATCCTCAGGACAGAGCAATGTACAAGCTTGGTCCAAGATCTTGCAATAGAAACATCCCTCTGTGTTTTCACTATCACACACTTAGATCCAGCATCCCTACTTGAGCAGCAGAGCCCCAGAACTCTTCTACAGAAGTGATAAAATGCAGAGAGGTAAACTACATAAACAAGGGAACTAAAAATGGAAGCTAAGGCAGCTTAATCTTTCCTGAAATATGGAAAGCCCTGGATGGCAGACACCACACTGGGAGTGGAATGACATGCACATCATCCACCAGAAGAGGCTTAAGAAAGAGCAGGGATTTGCTTAGCTAAATCACCAAGTGAAAGAGGTTGGTTGATTTCCAAAAGCATCATTCAAGAAGCTTTGTCCAAATGGTGATGGTACACTTCAGTGGTTACATGTGCAAACATAATTAGGACATAAAATAGTTTAAGGAGCAACTGCATAAAAGGAGTGAAAGCTACTTCTAAACACTGCTTCAACACATCAGGATCAAAAAGTTTGGCAGAAGCCTGGGGTCTAGAAGCAACGCTGAGGGAGGACACACTGTAGAGAAGTGAGGTGAATTCTTGTAGCAGAAAATTCCCACACTGCAACCTTCTTGGGAGATGACTCAGCCAGGGTGTCCTCAAAATTTAGGGGGATTGCATGGAAGAAGCCATGACACAAACAGATGGGATAGAGCCTACCAGACTGCCAGGAATAGATGGCAAGAAATTCAAGACAACATAAGGACGGCCTGGTTCAGTTTACTGAGGTAGTAGTGCTTATGTCACTGAACACTTTCTTGATGTGTCAAGAAGCAAATGTGCCACCAAGGTTAAGAAAAGTGTTAGGAAGATCAGCAGACCTAGAGGCATGTGAGCCTGAAGTCTGTACCAGACAAAATAATAAAAGTCATAAGAAAAGATCAAACTAGCGGACACCTTAGAAAAAAACAGTCTGGATAAATATGATCTACTTGATAAAATCCAAGGGAAACCTGCCTTTCCAATGTCTCATTCTTGAAAGGAGCAACAAATATGTTGATAAAGGTTATTTAGTAAATTCTCTCCCCGCAGACTTTCCGAAAAACTAAGGAACCAGGGGAAGAGGGAAGTGCTGGCACGGAGAAATGGCTGAAAGGTAGGAAACAGAGCACAGAAAAATTCACTCAATTTCACTCAATAGAGGGAAGTTACCAGTGGAAAATTCAGGGATCTGCTCTGTTCAAAATACTCATAAATAACATGGGAAAGATGGGAGACAAAGGTCACATATGATACAAAGTTGTTTAAAGTAATAAGGGCAGCTTGAGACAAATTGCAGAAGCATCTTACGAGGCTGTATGAAATGTCAGATGAAGTTTAGTATAGCTAAAGATAAAGCAATAAAACACCATGAAAACCAGTCCTAGTTTCACATATCAGATTTTGGTCATTGAGTTGAACATTTCCTATTTGGGATTAGGACAGACGCCTCCATAAAGACCCAAATGCAATTCTGCAGAGCAGCTAGGTTACTGCCTCTGTCTTACACTACATACTGGTAGCAAAGCTGATGCTTAAGACATGGCATGTCTGGAGCTGTACCTCACAAACTGGACAAGGATTTAAAAAAATGGTATAATTGCTGCTCATGAAGCCATATGTGAAGGCAGTGGAACAAAGACTAGATGTATCCACTAATTATGATAGACAGAGGGGCATATGTATTCCCAGTAAAATTGTAGGTCTGCACCAAGAACCATCGAAAAGGGTTTGACTGGTTTAGCTGGGAAGTGGACAGAGGCTGACCAGTTAGGAGGAAAGTTGAATGGAGCAAGTGCTGAGAGTGAATTTCTCATCTGAGCAGGGTTACAAGGGACAAGAACTTGCTCTGTGTTACAGGGAACAGGGACACTTGCAGATGACCTGCTTCACCATGTGGGTCAAACACAATGGCAGGGTCAAGGAGGTCTATGGTGGAAGAGATTTTGAAGCAGTTCATTTTATATTTACTTTAAAAAATATCTTCATGGCAGTAGCCACATGAGATAAATTGGAGGGGGGAAGGATGGGACGAAGAGAGAAGAAAGATGGAAAGAAAATGAAAGAGTGCTTAGGACTGCAAGGCTCAGAAGAAGTACAAGAACAGAAAGAAAGCCCATAGAGAAGGCAAAGGCAGTCTGAAAAAATAAGAAAGAAAAGGAAGTAACAGGCACTAGGAAACTAAAAGGTGAGTTACAGTCCATGGAGTAAAGCACAGGCATTGAGGCTAAGTGAGAGATGCAAAAATGAGGGCTGTGTTTGATTTCAGTAATGTGTTATGGACACATCTACTATGTCTCATACCCAGCTATATATTAATTCACTCCTCTGTCTGCACACCAGACTTATCTAGTGCGAAAGATCCTGGTAAGTAGCAGAACCCGGACTTTCATTTTTTCACAAGCTTTGTAGCATTAGTTCCCCATGCAGAAGATGCTGCATAGGTCCTTGTCCTAGCTGATTCCCTTTGGTCAGACAGGCACAAACACAACCTGACAAGATCCAGGGCATCTCAGTTTTCAAGGAGGGTTGCAGATGTTAGTTCAGAAATCCTGGTGGACTCAGCTGCTGCCATGCTGCCTGACATGGTGCTTCAGAAGCCCCCCAAGAGAGCCTCCCTAAAGACACAGTTGGTGGAAAGGAAAAGAATATGGAGAAATGTAGTTTTCCAAGTTGGGCTGTCTCAGAAACAGCACAACACAACTGTACTGTCAATTATAAATTGAAAAAAATACCAGAGCATAGCTGAGGTTCATAGTCTGTGATTAGGCAGAGACCTTAATTTATGCTTGCCTGTATCCACAGGATGTCTGCTACTCAGGGCTGAGCCTACCAGCTTTTGCATGGGGAGCAAAAAACAAGCAGATGCCGTCAAAGAAATGTACTGACTTGCTTCATTAAAACCAGCAGCTGCCACAAAGAAAGTTTCCTGAGGACCACTATTCAAGCAGCATCCTCTTTCAGGCTAGCTTGATGGAAAGAGGACATAAATCCCTGCTTTTAGTGCCTTCCTCTGACTCAGCTTTCTTCAGACAAACCACGTTGTGGTGAGTGCATGAGGCCATGCACAGGGAGAGGGCAGGGTGTGAGGAGGAGGAGGGACACAGCATCAGGAAGCTGGAGGGGAAAGTCTCTTCTTGTTTCCCACTCTTCACGCTACTGGCAATCCACCATGCTGAACACGCAATATGATTCCCAAGGTGAGGTTTGGGGGTATCCTTTCTCTCCATGGGTGTAGCACTTCCCTTCTTCACTAGTCCAGGAGAGCAGGGTGGAAGGAAAGGTATATAAATAAATAAAATGAAAAAAGCTCCCCAACTTCAGAGATGCAACAGCTGGAGATGTTCTGCTCTCACAGTAGCTAACCCTCTTCCTCCAAAAGGCAAAGTCCAAACTAAAACAGCAACAGGAGATGCTTAACTATTTTTTAACCAAATTACTTAGTATGAATAAAGAAAACAGATCATCAAAACTACCAGCCTCCTCCTGGTCTGGAAATCATCATGACTTCTCCTCTCTGAGGCAGTTGGATGTCTCTCTGTTTAACAGGACAAGAAAGGCAGTGAGTTAAATGAATGTTTCTTGCTTCAGAAGGCATCAAAGAACAATTTTTTATAACACATGGTAAAGAGATGATTTGTTTGTGTAATGTATTTTTACATTCTATTAACTATACATTCCAAATATATATCCCTATCCTGTCCGTGTGCTTCTACAACATATATATTTATACTAATTTATATACCTCCAGAATCATAAAATGCTGCTAGTCTTACTAAACTTCAAAGACTTTCTTGAGTATGAGTTGAAGATTTTCATTAGGCATTTTATATTACCTAGATGTTATTGCTTTTAAGTATCTTCAGAACACAAAAGAAATCTCTCTCCAAGCTTTTATTTGATCGAAGAAAGCACCTGCAAGATATATGAAGAATTATTTTCTTAGGAGACAGGCTTATCATGACTTCAGCCAGAGAATCTGTGTTTTATCTCACCTGATGCAATAACCCATGTTAGTCTTAATTCACACTTCACTTCTGGTAACCTCTAGGGCACCTTTAATGACTACTGGAAATCTTCTCTCACAGGCTGTACATTTCAGGAAGAAATCCTTTAACTGAAATCAATGGTTTCTGGCTTCTCTTTGTTTCCAGCTACTACATACTTGGAAACTCTTCCAAGTACTTCTGACTATATAGTGGCTGTAGAAATGCAGTTCCACTGCCAGGGGTGCATCCATAAAACCAGCTCAGAATCTCAGCAGTTCTCAGTTCTCTGCTGCCTTATTTGCCTTGCCTACCACCCCATACTACTAGAGTCTTGCACAGTACTTGCACAGTGAGTAAAAAGTCATACCTAATGTGAGATACCAGAGAATCAGTCTCGGCACCTAGTGAACAGGGCTCCTGCCCTGATGACAGTCTTCTGAGAGGCCCCAGGCTGCTGATGTTGACACCTTCCTAGGAGGCACCAGCCAAAGGCATCTTCCAAAGTTTACATCAGGGGCAAGTCTCTTCTCCATTTGCAGCACTGCAAAAGCATGTCTAAAGAGTATTAACTTTCAACCTGTGGAAGAAGAGAGGGTAGGTAGTTCTAAATAATAAAAGCACCTTTGCAGCATGAAAACATAAAAATTTCAAAGCCTTCATGCCTCTGTGGCACTGCCTCTATTTTGCAGGTGAAGAAATAGTGAAGCAAAAATCCATCATCTGTTTTAGATCAGAGAAGATCAATGCCAGAAATGAAGTCAGTTGTTCTGACTCCCATAGCTAAGACTGTGCCTTGTTAGTCCTTTAGACCAAAAAGCCATTGTTAAGTGAGAAGGAAGGAGAGCCAGAGATGTGTTACTGTTGATCAGCTCTTGTGGTCTCTCCCAAAGCAGAGCGCAGGTTGTTACATGGCAGCAGGGTCATGAAAACAGCAGTGCCCATAGCACTGCTGTACCTACCAAGTCCAGCCAGCAGGCAGCCTTCCTAAATAGCAGGGTGCCCTTTATACACCTCTTACTACTATGTAAAATGTATGCTTCTCACCTTTACAATAGATGCTTCCTGGAACCAGTTTTGAAATGGAATGCTAGAATTAAAAATAAAAACAAACAAACAAACAAACAAACCCCACCAAACCAAAAGCCAAAAAAAAAAAAAAAAACAAACCACGAAACAAACCCAAAACAAAACCTAGAGCTTCTGGGAAGGGTAAAGGGAGATGCAAAATGGTGGGTTTATACGTGGAGAATCCACACAGATTTTTTTCTCTCATGATTAATTTTTGAAGCTGTGCTGGTAAATCAGGAAAGGTATTAGAAACTAATAGAAGGAATAATCTGGCACATTTGGGGAAAGTGAGAGAATTTTTCCTTTGGAAACTTCTATTTTTTAAAGAAATAGGGGATATCTGTCAGCTCAGATTTCTATGTCTCTGTTCCACATCATTAAAAAACAGTCCTCTTGTGACATGGAAAAAAAAAAGTCAGAGTTGTTTAATTTTCAGATTGCTTCAGAAGATGGAGGAAAATAAAGAATGCTTTTCTTCCTTGGTGAGCCACTACCTAGTATTGGTGTAATTCTGAAAATAGGATGTCTCCATGAGAAACTCCTTATTGCACCTCTTTGTCTGCTCTGAAATGTCTGCATTTTAAAAATAAACTACTGCAGCCCCCTGACGTGATGAAATCTAGTCACCACATCGCTGCATGCTTCCTTCACATTCGGAACACAGCAGAGCTCTTCACACCTCTCTCCTGCCAGAGGAGAAGAGACTTGTTCTTGGTCAGCTTGTGAGCAGCATTAAACCCACATATTCTAATCTGAGATTTCTTTGTAGGATGAGGAAGAATGGGATAGATCACACATTTCTACTGCAAAATGATGAGGAAATAAATTTTATAACTCAGACATGCAATTGGGGAAAAAAAAATTTGGCAGAAGTGACTGAATTACGCTGAAGGACAGCTGAAGACTGTCCTGAAACTCTATTTTCATCCCCAATTTCAATATGCTTTTTCCTAATTTTCTTTCCAAACTGACTACAGTTATTTGGATATAATAATGTTGTAGATGGAGACTATTTTTTATTAAGGAGAATTTATTATTTATTAAGGAGAAAGAGATACTTCTTGCATGAAAATAATGACTAGCACTTAGTGACTCTGAAGTTATCTGTTGCATGTCAACAAACACAGCTTGCACAGGCAAGTGTCCATTGGTACTTGTATGATTTTGGCAGGTGTGACACAGATGCATGTCTTTGGATACTCAGTGCAGACTGAATCTATTACAGATTAAGGTGAGTTTTCCATCAGATGTAAGACCTAGGGAAGTTATAGCACAGCTTTCAGTCTGACAAAGAGTTTTAAATTTTAACTTGCAGCTTTTCCATTATAGACAATGCAAAAATAATCCTACAATTTATTTACACTACCAGAAGTCCTCAGCAGTCATTAGTTACTTTATATTTCAAAAATTTCAAGTTCATCTATTTAGTATTAGTGATCTAGAAAGGGGGGCATTGAGAAGCAGGGGTAAAACAAGTTTAGTCCAAGCCTTGCAAATATGCCTGATAGCATCCATCACACCTAAACACAGCAATCTAAAATATAGGGTCTGGTTCACCAGACTCCTGAGACAGCAAAGGTAGGTCTCACTAAAGGGTGAGCTATCCTATCTTAAAATTGACATCTATGTAGGGATTCCAGTTGAATGAGCTTAGTCAAAAAGCCTATAATGACAGTCCCTAAGCAGTGTCTCCTACCTCTTTTCAAGAAGATGTGATTTGAGGAATCCGAGTTTTCAGAGGATAATTTGGCTTCCATTGAGCCCTTCAATGCCTGTTACATATTCAGTATTTGAGTTATTCCTGTGGAGATAACCTGAACTTGTAATGCACATAAACACGAGACACTATACAACTACATCCTCTCTCTTTAAATGTTTTAATTCATTTAAGCATTTTGTTTGCTGGATTTTTAATTGCAATTTTAATTTTTTGTTGTTGTTTAATCAAAACCTTATGCTTTTTTTTTTCTATGTAGTGATGAAAGGATGTAAAAGTCAGGATCAGACTTGTTGATTAAGCCTGTTCTATTCTAGCACAGACAGAAATAGAATAAATGTTTTCCATATAAGGGCCACATTGTAAGCCTAGAAGCAAGAAAATAAACTGTACGGGAAGCAAGATTTCTGAAGTTACAGCACCAAACAGAACAAAATTACACTGACAGGAATTTTTTAGCGCAGCTAGCTGAGGATGATGGGATTTCCATGTTGTTCTAGATTTTCTTTCTTACTTTTTGAACCTTCTATTTACTATGCAATGTTCAATATTGTTAAAGAAGCATCCATTCCACTCTCTAGAACTGAATCACTAGTGGTTTCTTCTGGGACACCTCACTTCAAACTGCTGCTAGAGCAGAGGTTACTGAACAGCTAGTGGTCTGATCGCAGTCCGAAATACTGCTGCAGATCTGCCTTTGCAACTCAGGGTTATGCTACATACATTCAAGGTGATATTAATACCAGTGCTACTAGAAACCACAAGAAATTATTGTGGTTTGCAGTTTCATTCCAAGGTCTCAACTCAATCCAGATGTATGTTTCAGGTCTGTGCATTTTTATTTTCAGGAAACCTAGACAAAAATCTTCAAAAATTGAGTTACTTCATGGTTTGTGACCAAAAAAACAAAACAAAAAACCACAAAAAAAAACCCCACGACAAAAACCAGAAAAACCCCCTCAAACTCCCAAACCCAAATGTAAAACCAAAACAAGCCCCCAAACAACAGACTGTTCAAAAGGAGAAAAAAACCTCGTGGCTTTAGTCAAATTTCTGTATACGGTACACATCCTCACATAATACACACTTTAATGAGCTAGATACAAGCAACGTGATGTTTGTAGGGAGAAATCGTGTGTTTTATTAGAGGAGCTGATTTAGTTAGAAAAAGCTTGGGGTATGCAAGCTCTCCACCAGGTCTGAAACAGAGACTGCAAACTTCAAAACTTCAAAGCTTCAAAGCTCCTGTTGGATGTGCCAAATGGCTTAACTCTGCCTGAGCAGCAGCACAAAATCGAGCCACACAAAAGGCCCTCAAAGGCCACACCACCAGCATCCTCCATCCCACAGCCATTCCTCCCTGCAGGCAATATGCTTCACCCCATGCCTGACCTGGTGGAAACCACCCAGGGGAAAAGTTACAACCAATGTGCAGTGGAGTGAACTCACAGGGACAGTGATAGACCTCTTAGCAGGAGAGCTTCTTTCACACAACAGCTGTTCTTCACCCTTGTGTCCTGGCTGTCAAGAAAAACCTATAAAATATTTTAAACTGGTGGAATGCTACTGGATTTACAAATCACAGATGGTTTAGTTCAATATGATTCTCCCTTCTAACCTCGCTAGCTCCTACTATCTCTTTTCCCCTTGAGATAACCATGTTATCTCATCTCTCCATCTACAGTACCCCACCCTTCAATCCACTGCAGAAATGATGTTTGCATGCAGGTGGGCCATCCAATTACCATATCTAGTGGTACATGGGCAGGTTGTTCTCAGTTTACGGACAGTGTTAACATTTACTGCCTCTATTTCAAATCTGATGTTCAGAAGCCATCAAAACATAGAAATATCCTATCCACCTTGAAAGTTTGTTCTACAATATGATCATCTACAGAGATACAAACCTGTGTCTCCTCTCCTCTTTCAATGCCTTTCTTTGCTTTGGAAGACCCCTTAAATATCCTATGAATGTAATTTGACAAAATGATCTCTGTCTTTCTTCTGAATAACCAGCCAGAACCAGCAGTTTAAAGCACCACACCATTGTCTCAATCTCAAAAATCTTTTTCTGTCTCTTTTCTGCACCCTGTGGAGTCATCACATCTGGGAAGGGCTTTGAAGAAGTGGCATGATCAGAGCTATACTTAGATTTGTAACCTCCTTTCTGATCTTTTCACTGCTCTTCCTTATATTCAGGTCACGTTCGGTCTCCTTGCTTTACAGCCCTGGTATACTGAGTTGTTTTCAACTGCGGAAACCCTAAATAATTTTCATAGATATTGCTTTTGTTATTTAGTTTTGTTCTTAACTAGAAAATTCAAATTTTATTGTATTAAAACAGACTAAAAGGTCTGGATAATTTTTTCATAATTTAATCTAGCATCAGCTTTCCATGATGTGAAATTCAGTTTAATAACTGTCCAACCCATCCAAATATCTTTTAAAATATAATCAAATTAACTTTCCTTGGCACTTTTGAAATTTACATAGCATTTAAAGATTTATAACAAATAAGCATCATCAAATGAATTCAAAATATTTATTTCTAATAGCTGTTGTCCAACAGCCTACCAAGTTTTTAACAGACTACAGTCATTTATCATCCTCATATGGTAGTAGTCCATTATCTTACCCTTTCCTAAGTGGAAAATAGCGGGTTTTATTGAATATTTTATTCTATGTCATTACAGTCTCTCTTTGAAATAATAGTCCTATGTCATTGCTAAAATTTCTTTTTTTCCTGATACAGGTAAAAAGTTTTTCTTTTTAATGTCCTTTGCTTCACTAGTCACACTAGTGCCAGCTTGCCATGCCAGCAATGTTTTCATATTCCGTTTTCAGGTTTTTTTACTACAGAACCTGTGATTCCTGTTCATTGTCATTTTGGGGTGTACGCTTGCTATTTATTTTATTTATAACTTGTTTTCAGTGCACCACTGCACCAGAATGAACTTTGACCTGAAATTTTCTGTTTTCCTGACTGCCTTCCCTAGCTAAATTTATTTTGTCCCTCTAAGCTGCTTCTCAGGATTCTTTCTCTCCACAATCTTCCTCAGATACACGCCATCGGCTGGTTGAAGCATAAGATAACTCCCACTTGGATCCACATGGCCCCAGCTGCCAGCATCTACACTTCAGGGAGGTGGAAAGCTTCACCCTGTTGGATGAACCTTTCCTTGCCCTCTCTAGCACAATTTGATGCACTTTGGTATACGGATTTCAACTTTCAGACACTGCACTGGATGCTACTACAGTGGAGGCAAAATAATTTTAAATCCTCTTCCATTTTGTGTGATTCCAATAGATGCTAATGTTAAGACAGAGGAATTCCCCCCAGTCTCACTGGTGTGGGACAGGGGACGGAAATTGCTTGAATTTGCTGACAGATGACCCTCTGCAGGTAAAAACGGAGGTACAAAGCATACCCATTACAGCTCCTTCATGGGGAGCTGTAAGATTTGGGAATTTTGGAATTGCGTTGAAGAATAAATTATTTTCAGCCTCAGGGGGTGCCTTATTTTTATTTTTAGCTGTAAATTTTCTTCTTCTTCTCACAGAGATCAGACATAAAATTAGTTTGTTTTCTTGGAAATTCAATTTTATGTTAATTCGCTGGAAGATGGTGGAAAAATGCTCAGTTCACCCCATGGGCACAGCGTGTTTCACTTAAATGCTTATTAATGAAAGGAACTAGGGATGCAGTGCAACTCGGCACAGAGCCTTACAAAGTAGCTGTGATCCCCCCTCGCTGCAGCAGCTTGGCAAGAGCCAATGGAGAGGAAAGATCTAAACTAGCATGATTTCGTTGCAGGCAAGATGTAAGAGTGCCTGTAGTGAGCTAAGAGCTGTACTTGCATGTCTATAAGCAAGACAAAGACCAGGCAATTTAGATCCTATCTGGGATGGACTAAGACCCTGGTACAGTGATATTTGGGATTATCCTGCAGAGAAATTCCAGCACAGTTTTATGCAGAATTATCACAACCCTGGAGCTCCTAGGTAGGAGAAAACACACGGGCTTATTAGCGTGA
Organism: Nestor notabilis; assembly: GCF_000696875.1. NCBI lineage: Eukaryota > Metazoa > Chordata > Aves > Psittaciformes > Psittacidae > Nestor > Nestor notabilis. The sequence goes on from NW_009922737.1 coordinate 90,768, forward strand.
CATTACAAACTGGCAGGTCTGGGTAGGTCAAATGACTGGGTGGGAATAATTCTGTGTAGCATTTTTATGTGATCTCAGAGCACACACTCAAACTGTGCAAAATTTACTTTGTGATATAATAAAGTCTAAACACTTCAAACATTTTTAAAGTTTCCTGAGGCTTGTCAGAGCCCTGTCCCATTTTATTGAGTAGCATGTTTAACTTTATGAGTCTATCAGATGAATTCTAAAGTAAATAATATTTGAACAAGATGAAGAACATAAAGTTGCAAAACAAAAAGCTTTTTTAAAAGCACCCTATTACTCTGTTCAAATACCCCAGCATTAGAGTGCTTGGAAACCTCTTAGAGCTAAGTGTGCATTTTTAAATAGCGTAAGTTGTTCAGGCTGCAGTTACCGAATTCCAGCTTGACACTGAGCACTTAAAGAGTTTAGAGAATCCAGACTCTCTTATCAGTTTGCAGACAAGGGCACTAAATGTCATGTGGGCTTCCTTTTGGCTTGTAGCCACAAGCTGCGCATAGTATTTAATGTAGTCTCTGGTTCTTAAAGTATTAGGAGAACCTGAAAACAAAGTGCCTGCCATTAGTGAAATAGGTGCTGTCTTTTGACAATCTACAGTATGCATTTCTGGTCTGGTATGCCTTAAAATTTCCCTAAAAACAGAGGTGGAGATGAGGAGAGGGGAGGTTGCCTCTTACTTCTTCACAAGATACAGGGAAAATTTTCAGAGGGCCCTGGAAGCATGTGTTCCCATTTACCATGCACATGCTTGGTATGTTAATAAAATTATCCACTTTACTATGATTTTATGTCCCGCACTTCACCAGAAAATAAGATCGATCATGTGCATTGCACTAACGATTGTGGCATTTCTTTTGTACATAGTAAACTGCTTTAATTATATAGAGTTAAATTCACCATCACTTAATGCTTGAACACAAAAAAATAAGGAAGATAATAAACTCATAAATAATAGATAATAAATCATTAAATTTTAAT
>NW_009922738.1:0-339 GCF_000696875.1 Nestor notabilis
GTCAGCTCTCTGTGTGCGCGAACGCAGACAGCAGCAGCGAGCACAACTGTCGGGGAACCTCGACTGTTGCAGAAGTGTTTTTCTTCTAGGTTGCACACAGAGCCCTTTGCCTTTGAAGGGGAAGGCCTATTGGTTGATGAGAAGCTTAGCATGAGCCGGCTTCAGTGTGCGCTTGCAGCCCAGAAACCAACCGTATCCTGGGCTGCATTAAAAGAAGCATGACCAGCAGGTTGAAGGAGGAGATCCTGCCCCTCTATACTCTGCTCTCGTGAGACCTCACTTGGAGTATTGTGTACAGTTCTGGTGTCCTCAACATAAAAAGGGCATGGAGCTGTTGGA
>NW_009922738.1:653-8130 GCF_000696875.1 Nestor notabilis
GGCCAGGCTGGACAGAGCCTTGGGCGACATAGTTTAGTGCGAGATGTCCCTGCTCATGGCAGGGGGGTTGGAACTGGATGATCTAAATGTCCTTTCCAACCCAAACCATTCTATGATTCTAACTGTGCTGTGACTGAATGCCTGCGGATCTGTATGTGAAACTTGCCTGGACCTTGGTGCTGCTTCTTGGCACACATTTACAGCAGCATGGTAACATCGGGGCTAAACCCAAAGTCTGCCTAGCAGTGTTTAGTTGTTTTTTTTTTTTTTTTTCCCCAAAATAGGCATGGGTTGGTGGCGGCCCAGAGACATAGCACTCAGGAACATGAGAGCATCAGTCATTTCAGAAGATGCAAATACAGTGTTGAACTAAACAGTTGTTCTCCATCTTTTGGAAGATGAAGAAATAAATGGGGGAAAGGTCTCATTGTTTCTTCTTTGGCATTAGCTTGCAGTTCTGTTAACTTTGATAGGAAAATAAGGCACTATTGCTTTCACTGTCAGTAGTATGTGAGTAACATAACCTGCGTACATAGTTTGCTTGTTCAAACCCAACTTTGCACAGGAATTTTGAAGGATGATACTTTTCTTCAATGCGATTCCACTCATTTTGGTGGACAAAACACAACTTTTGATGCCAGCTTTATGATGTCACTACTACTTCCTGTAAATAAAAGCATAACTTGACTTCAGAAAGTTGCTCTGGCAGAACATATCAGGGATAGGAGCAGGAGAAGTGTCTGCTTTTATAAATTGAGGCATCTGAGTTTATTGAGATGAGCTGGAATATGCACAAATAAAGAAATGTGGCTGTTTTGCTTGTATGTACCCTGCCTTGTAGCCCCTGCCAGTTCTGTAACCTTATCTCAAATGCAAAGAAACACCATCATTCTAGGAGCCCTGAAACATGCTGCGTAATCACTGGAGAATGACACATGTGCTTATAAAGGGTTTTTGGAGGTGGTCGTCTTGTTCCAGTAGCCAGATCCCACCTAGTGGGCTCCAGATCTTAAGGCTTGGAATGGTCTCTGCACAGAAGTACTTGGGACATTTGCAGGATTGTATACTGCAAAACCACATAGCAGCAACTGCAGATCACTACCTGACATGTCTGTGGGGGTGGTGTGGTATCTGATCTTCATCTCTTCCTTCATTTTTTAACAGACAGCAGTGACTCAAAAATGCCAGATCCTCCTCAGAAAGCCAAAATCTCTGCACTGTGAAAGTAGTCTTTCAGATGTGATGCAGGCAGTCCACCTACAGTCGTTGCAGGAAAAGGTTAGAGAATATTCATATCTGGTTTTGGGGAGTTAGTTTGGAGGAGGTGATGAAACTGCTGAGAAGGAGAGTGAAGTTAATTTCTGCTGTGGGAAGCTGGCATCTGAAGCTTCAAGAAACAGCTCTAAGAGATGTACCACATTTACAGGAAAGCTTGATCTAGGATTTAGAGCCTGAATAGCGTTGCTATAAACCTCCTCTCTCTCTTCTTCCATCTTGCCAGTAATCCCATAAAGGGCAAGACTGCAAATGTTGGTGGTACCTTAAAATAGGGGCTTAAAGGCCTGCATGTCTTTGTTACTTGATTTGTTTCCTGTATTCAGTAGCAAATATATGCCTGTCCTAACCATCTGCTGCAGAACTGTCAGTTGAAGGATATACGGAGTAGGTAATCAGGGACTTGTCACTGCTGGATTGCTGTGAGAGGAAAGACATTGTATGAGGAATGGGAGAGAGGAGTTGGTTATATTGGATACTTCTGACTGGGTACAGTGGTATCTGGACTGTTCCTTCAAGTAGCTCTTTCACTTGACAAGAGAACCTGCATTTTGTGTGGACTTTTTTGTGCCTTTCACTATGTCTCTGGCTTTGTCAGCTGTGCTCTTTGCTCTCCTTTTGAATTTTATTTAGGGACTGATGCAGCCACAGTGAGAATGAAGGGAGCTTCTGAGCCTTTCCTGGTATCTGGTCAATCTTGCTGACTGCCTTCAAGCTGCTTCTGCTCTCCACTTCCTGGCCTAAGCTGCTTTCTTTCCAAAACCGACCACTTTGTTCTTCCCTTAATGCTTCCCTTCACCTCTTGATTTTTCTTTTGTACCTGTCAACCCTTTTCCCACCTCTGAGAAATCCTGTCTTGGTATGCTGCCTCTGTCAGTCCAGGACTGCTCTCAGGGAGTATTGTAACATCTTTTCCCTGGGTTGCAGCTTCTCTAATAGATCTAATGACTTTATTCATTCCAGGACCCTGCTTGCTTTATTGCACTTTCAGGATTACTTTTCTTCTCCTTTTCTCCCATTTAGAATCACAGAATCATTTAGATTGGAAAAGACCTTTAAGATGAAGTCCAGTTTATATGCTCCTGACTTTCTGCATTTCATCTTGTCCTTAAATACTTGCTACTCGAGGATGAATACCAGGAACTTTGTCCTAGTAATTGTCCTCAAAGTCCCTTTTGTGCACTTCTGTCCCTTTTAAGTCTTCCTCCTCTTTCTGAAGTGCTAGCAGTGCTTCCAAGTCTGCAGTTCACAAGACTGTAAGCATACAGAGATTTCAGCAGAGCAGGACTCAGCCTGTACTTAGAGTACTGCAGGTTCATGAATGGAAGGTATGGTTTGATGATCTCATGGTTTGCTGCTAACAGTAAGAAAACTTCTGTGTATTTCCACCTCTTTCCCATGCCAGCTCTCAAGCTGCCCCAACTCTTCTACAGTCTAGTTCTGGGAACCAAACAGATGGAAAACTCTTTGTTACCTGAAATTTGTAGAAAGTTTGGGTTTTGCTGGTTTTATGGTCTTTACAGGCTCAACTGCAGTGTCAGGTGGCTGCCCTCCCTGGTGGGAAGAATGAAATAGGATCACATCCCTTATAAGCAGCTACCAGTTAGGCTGGTTAGATGCCTTCCTCCTTCCATTGGCCTCCCACTCCTTGCTTTGCCTCCTCTCTCTGGCTTCTTGTTTTCTTCCCCCTTAGCGTGCTACTCTTGATTTCCTCTCCCCCTTTCCTCCCCATCTTCCTCTGGCCTTGTGTGCTGTCCCCCTTGGCCTCCCTTTCCCTCCTGCCTCCTGGCCAGCCACCCCCTGTCCCGGGGGCCTAATTTCCGCTTTGGAATAATCAGAGAGAGGGTCAGCATCTCCCTTTGTTTTGCTTGAGCTCCTCAGCCTGAGGAGTGCCTCCAGTAGTTAAATTCACATTTTTTTCAAGTACATCATCAGTTTTACGATTGCCAAAGAAGAAATAGAACATAACTAGAAAATAACTGGGTAGTTTTGGCCTACGGTAAGTCTTAGCTGTGTAGTCAGTAGGTAACACTCTGTGGGTAGCTCAGTTAAATCACTTAATTGGGTAGGCGGGAAGCATCGGGAACCCACAAAATCAGAAAGAAGTATTATTATGCAACAGCAATGAGTGGCAACAGCAAAGGTCATTCCTTCTGCCCAGTGTCCCTTCTGAATGGAAAAATGACATGTGCTGTTTAATTTTGTAAGGAAAACTGTCCCTGAATTCAAAATGACCACAGTTCTAAACACATTTTGAGAAGTTGAGATGTTTTAATTGTGCAACAGAGTCTGATTTTGCTTACTTTTCTATTGAGATTCAGTCTTCAATACTTTGTTGTATAAAAGACTGAGTTTTCAGTAGCTATGAGAACACTGTGTGCTATTTTGTCTTGGCTAACTGGGTTGGTGTGCTAGTAGTATTCAGGAGTGCTTTTTTTATGGTTGCCTGTCTGTGGCATCTGCTTATGTCTAGGCTTGATTGGCAAATTCTAATTATTACCAGGCAAAAGATGTAGCAAACTGCTGGGGTTGCTGCAAAGCTTAAAATCTGTAGTATTGTGACAGGAACATGAGTGGTATTGGATTAGTTTTAGAGGAAAGCCCACTGCTGTAAGAGCAGCCAGTGAAAACTCTTGTTCTCAGCCCAGGCTGCTGGAGTGCATCCTCCTGGAAGGTCTGGTACAGGCGCCCCTGAGCCTGGCCGGTCTGGGCTTGCCTGCTGTGTTGGCGATGCTGCCAGTGCACCTGAGGGGCCGGTGGGGGTGTTTGGATCAGCCTGTTTCTTTCCATCTGTCTTCATTGCTTAAAACCCAACCACTGATTTGTGCATTGTCAAGGAGAAGGTGGCCTTTCGGAGATGCCGGAGTGATTCTTAAACTGAAGCTTCTGGGCTGTGCCTACTGTTCTGCTCTGCCCTCTCACTGATACACTTCAGGTATAAAATCATTGCTGTTTCATTCCCAAAGTGTTTGTGCTGATCCTGCTGGTGAAGTTCTGCTGTAAACAGTGATGAATAGAGTCGTGGTTTACTTTTCCAGCAGCAGTCAGTGTATGTAAAAGCTAATTCAAGCTGAGGAGAAGGCAGAGCCAGTGAAGAAGGGCAACATGGCTGTGGTTTCACAGCAGGCCTAGGTTTACTTCCTGGTGCATTTGTAAAATGAGCTTTCAACTCGTTAGATCCAGTGGCAGAGGCCTGTGCCTAGGCCAAGAGTGCTGTCCGCTAGAGGCCATCATTTCCGCAGGCAGACCTGCTGTTTTACGGAGGTGTTACTGTGCTGGGCACACGCTTCACCCCACGTGTGTTACCCCTGAAGACCCGGGCCTACCACGAGCAGTATTTTTTACTCCAAGTCCGAGGTAAGGTTGTAACTGGAGTGGAACAAGTACACGCCTTTTCCTCCTCCTGACTTGGTAGACAGGTGTTTTAAATAAGATCTTTGCGTAACAGGTAATACTGAAACAGTGGTTTTGGTGCTGGTAGCAGAGTGCGTGGAATTACTGACAGTGGTGAGCCATTCTGTCTTAGGGTGCTTGGGGATGAATGAATTTTAGACAGTAGACCTTTCAAAATTCTATTAGGAAGTGGTTAAATTGAAGTTGGGAATAGCAGCATTAGGGTTCTATTTCCAGAGGAAAACCTTTGTTTCTTAAAGTGCTTTTCAGAACCTGCTAGGCCTTACTTTCACTTCGTGCCTGTTTTCCTGCTTCTGTTTCCTTAGTTCTGACAATGTTAGCTACAGACCAGTAAGGTCACTTTAATTCCTCTTGGTTTTTGTTTGTTTGTTTGTTTGTTTCCTCCCCCTTCCCCTTTTAGAAACACCCTCAGATAACATGGAATGAAGAGTGATTGTCCATTGCTTAATTGTTGTATCATTGCCAGTTTGGGGTTTCTGCCTCCCAACCAGGAGAAACTAGACCTGATTCTTCTCTTATATACACTTTTCAACTACTGTTGATTTCAGCAAGATGATTTGCTTATGAAACTATGAGAAAATGATCTCTGCTGGTGTGTGTGTGTGAAAGTGGGACTGGCATTTCCCATGGCTGCTCTGCTCCTTAGGTCTGTTTGTGGGACATATCAGAGATTGCATCATCATAGTGAGTTTTTTCTTCTTTGGATGGATGGCATTAGAAGCTGCTGATTGATACATGAGTGGGAACTATTTCTTCTGCAGTTTTCTGGAACTGTAGACAGTCACTAAACACCAAGGATGAAATTTGCCTTGCATCTAAATTTGGATGATGTCTACAGAGGTGCAGTCTGACTTGCCCTCAAACAGAAGTATGAATGTCACATAGAACTATTTCTGTAGCAGTTCTTAGTCAAGTAAGATCCTGGATGCTCTTGGGAAGAGATTTTCTTCTCTCTCTCTCTTTTTTTTTTCCCCCTGGTAAATGAGGGTCAGAGCAGCTGAACATTCTTCAGAGATCGTTTAGGTGCTCATTCAAGTGTGGGGTCAGTCAGCTATTTTGCAGCCTATCACGAAAGTATGCAACAGATTGTATCTGTTGCTCTCACCCTTATGGAAACTACTGTTGTACAGGGTACAGGTTTCAGTTGTGACCCTTATTTATGCATCTTAATGCTAAAGGAAACCAGTATCTAACATGGGTGAATTGGCTAATGAGCATACTATACATCTAAATATCTTACTTTAACTGATTCTTTTTTTGACAATATCCAGAAATGACTTTGCTTTTAGTTAGGAATTTATATAATGACAGCTGCTGTGAGGCTGGGATGTATTGTCAAGTTTGGTGAACCACAAACCCAGATCTACTATACCCACAATGTGGAAAATTGTTTTCTCTAGGTCCTGCAAGAGTTGTCTTTATGCAGATATATGATCGTGTCAGCCACAGCAAAATTAAAATGTGAAATGGTTTAGTGCAGAAAATCAAGAGAGTGCTTTTCAGTGTTGCGTTTTACTCACACATCACCTCATCTCATGTCACCAGGTCACAGATGCAGTGAAGTACCAACAGAATTCCATCTGGTTTTGTTGAAGAAAAAAACCAAGACTTCTTTTCACAGAAGAAAATCACTGATTGTAATCAATTATGATTAATCTTAATTACAACAAATTACAATTAATGGTAGCCTAGCTAAGGAATTCAGCTTCTGTGCATGGTGCTACAAGATGTCTTTGCTTTAGTCTTCTCCCCCGCAGTTATTGTAGCTGTGCACCGAGGGCAAGGCCCTCGTCAACTCCCTCTGTAACAGGCGAGTGTAGCAACCTGCTTTGCCACTTGGAAATGTTGCCCTTGTATCCTACTGTCAGTCTGTCTGCCTCAGCAGCTTGTGGGAACTACTACAGGTGCTTCTCCTTCAACTATTGAGAGTGGCAAATTAGTGATGTAGTGGGGTTTTGTTGAAGGCATTGCACTTCTGTATGGTTTTCCACTTTCCAGAAACTGTGATACTGAACAACCGAAATGAAATGTAAGTTGCTGTCTTGCTTGCAAACAAATTGCTGAAATCTGGCTGTAAGAATCAGTCAACAAATTTGGTAAAGAGAAAGTTCACTGACATAGCAGCATCAAGTGTCATTAGCCTGTATTTTTGAGCAGGGCTGGTCTTTTCATTCTGTGAAACAAAATAATACAATAAAATATGCATCGGTTGGCACTGTAAATCAAATCAGCGAGTCCAGGCAATGCCGGTGTCTAATGCAATCAGGAAATGTTAATAGAGTCCTATTAACGTGGCTAATGCTAATCTGTTGGCACAGAAGGAAGCAGATTCAGTAAGATGAATATATTAGGGTGATGCAATGCAGCACAGCCAGCAAATAAATGTAGATGTGAAGAACTGCTGCAGTGATCTTATGCAGACTTGTGCTGCTGACTGTGGCTATGTTTAAGCTGCTTCTAAATCTAGAAGCATTCCTAGTGCAATATTATAAAACAGAAGCTCCCAGGGCTTTTCTCATAGCCAGAATTTATGGCTGGAGATTTGTGACACTTTTCCCTGCCCTCCATTCACATTCTGCGTCGAACTCCAAGGTCACTGCAAGCATGAGCTTGCTTTGTGGGGGCAGTCCGTTTACTGATTTCCAACCCATCTAGTGGCAGCTCTTCTCAAGGGAGCTGCTGTTCTCTTCAGAGCACTTGTGAAGTCTTTAGAATTTTCTGTGTTTACAGCCTTCCCCCTCCCTCCCTCCCTCCCTGCCCGCTGCCCGCCTGCTGCCCGCCCACTGCC
>NW_009922739.1:0-1524 GCF_000696875.1 Nestor notabilis
GGCATGGGATGGGTTTGGGGGGTGAAGGCCAAGTGCTGGGGTGGCCTCACACTGTTTCTCCTTATTTTACACCCAGACCCAACCCCTTTGCACCCCTCAACACCTTGGCTGTGCTGGCAGCACCCATGGGTGACACCAGTGCTGCCACCACGCCATGATGCAGCTCCGGTTGTCCCACACCAACCTCAATGAGGAGCAGGCACCCGAGCTGCTGGTGAACCTGTTCCACTGCCTGTTCCTTGCAGCTGCAGAGCCTGAGGAGCATCCAGCCTCTCCTCCCCGTTTTGGGTCAAAACCAGCCCTGATTAGTCCATTTCCCTTGTTGCAGATACAGGTTTCCACTCCCAGCCCCATTCCCACCTCCATCCTTCCTTGTTTCCAAAGGATTTTCCCAAGTCTCTTTCCTCAGTGCCATGGGATGGAGGTTCAACACTGGGGGCTTGCTTTGGGATGCCCCTGGGGAGAGCCCCCACAGTACATGGTGATGGTGGGCATCACCATGGGGGGGCTGTGGGGCCACGTCCCATCATCACCCCCCCGCCCCGTGTTGACCTCGGGAGGGGCAAGAGGAGCCACTGGATGGGTGTCTGCAACCGTGTCTGGAGACCCCCACCCACCACAACCTGCAGGAGCCAGTGCTGGATGAGACCCTCATCACCAGTGAGCAGCACCAACTGGTCCAGCTCGTGGAGGACATCACCCAGAGGATGGGTAAGAGCCATCAGCAGGATGCTGCTACATCCCTGTGTCCCACTTTGGGGACCAACCCAACCTCTTGTGCTTCCCTATAGGGAGTATGAGCATCCATGAGACTGCAGGACATCAGGTTGTCTTCTCCAACCATGAACAGGAAAGAGCTCAGGATGTCTCTTCCAAACAAGGTGGGAACATGGCAACCCCCATTCCCAGCTCTTTTTGCACCAGGAGACCCCTGGATGCAGCTTCTCCAGCTCATCCCAAATCCGTATCCATCTGTTCCACACGCAGAGAACAACCCGGCCTTTCTCGTGGCCGAGCGGCGCCAGGTGGAGGAGCTGATGGAGAAGCTGCAGAAGGCCAAGCAGAGCCTGGTGCTGATGCTGGCAGCTGTGAAGGACGCACAGAGCCAGGTGGAGAACCACCTACAGCACATCCGCACCACCCTCCATGCAGACGGTGAGCTGGGGACGGGTGCTGGGGTGCTGGTGGGTGCTGGTGGGTGCCAACACCAGACTCTTGCTCCTTGTCCCACAGATCAGAGCTCAGGTGTCATCTCCACCTGCACGCTGTATGTCTCCTACTTCGCGCTGCTGGTCTCACTACTGGTTCCCACACTGCCCCGTGTCACCGTCCTCCTCCTCTTCCTCATCTCCAGCGCCCTCAGTGGGGTCCTCAGCATCCCAGCGCTCTCCAGTCTCCTGGCCCTTGCTGTGGCAGGTGGGGATGGATGTTGGGAGGACATTGTTTGGGGGTACATCAACCTGGGGGTGCTCTGTCCTCTCCCACCCTCTCTGTTCTCCGCAGGGCAGTGGCTGGGGGGCGGGT
>NW_009922739.1:1555-3997 GCF_000696875.1 Nestor notabilis
TACTGTGGTGGTGCTGAGCAGGCACCACAGACACTGCTTCCCCAGGAAGAGCCCCATCACCAGCTCACCTCCACCCCAAACAGGTAGGACATGGCTGGGGAGCATGGGCATGGCAACATCAACCTCAGGAGCTGCTAGGACCCATCATTGGTGTCCTGTCACTGGTGTCCCATTCAGCTGCCACCACTGCTCCCCAGGAAGGGGTAGGACACATCTTGGTGGCTTGTCTGCAGCTTTTGGCCACTTCCATGCCCTGTTTCTGCCCAAAGGAGGGTGTGAGGAAGTTGGAGAGGGGTCATGATGGTGACACAGCAGCCACCAAGGTGATGGGGCTCTGGTTTTGCTCCTTCCCATGTAGGCAGTGTGAAACGAAGCTGTTGCAGGAGGAACTGGACAGGCTGGAGTTGAGCTGCCTGCAAGGTGAGAGCTGCTGGGCAGGAGGACATGGCAGAGATGACCATGAGATGAGGAGGGGACCAGGGTCTGAAGCTCCAGCGTGTCCCCATCCTGTGCTGGGCCATGTCTGGGTTACCCTAGTGTGCTGGGGACAGCAGTGATGGGAGTGTCACCACCATGTTCCTGCAGAGCCCTCAGGCCCCGAGCAGCCCCCAGCCATGGCAGGGGAGGTCCCCAGCACAGCAGGACACACATCACCCATCCATGGTGGCTGGACGACAAAGCTGAGCTCACATAAGGTAAGTGTTAGGTGGGACATCCTCAGGTGGTGGGGCCAGACCCTGTTCCTGGTGTCCCCTTGAGGGTCAGGTCCTCATCATGACCATGCTTGTGGGTGCAGGACACCCCACTGGGAGAGGGGCCAGGGCTGGGGACATGACACACAGGGAGAAACTTTGAGTGGAGGGGGGTGTCCTGTATGATCCATGTGTCCTCAGGGGACAAGGGCCATCTCCTGCAGGACAAGGAGGGTCAGCAGGGATGGAGGATGCCCTGTCTAACCCCCTTCTCCAACCAGGAGATGCTGGAGGTGTCTGTGGGCACTGGGAAGCACTGGGAGCCCAAACCTTGCAGCCCAAGCAAGTCTCTGTCCAGTGACATGTGAGTCCCATCCATAGGGGACATCCCTTCTCCAGCACCACCAAGGGCTGGTGTCACTGTCTGACCTGACAGTGGGGAGACAACCCTGCTGGGGGGACTTCCTGGGGTGCTGATGGGTCTCTCCTCTGCTGATAGGTCCTTGGTGTCCCCACGGTCCCTATGCCAAGGGCTCACCAGGGCTGGGCAGCGATGCCGGAAAAAAGCCATCCCCGGGCAGGACTTCTGCCATGTCCACACCAGTGGTTGAACCTCATACAGCAGCTTGGCCGTGGGCTCATCTCTCCATGTTTGACCCTCTACTCCCTCCCAGAGGGGTTTTAAACCCTCTTTTAGCTCTTCCAGGTCCTGCTGGAGAGCACATGGTGGTGCTCAGGACCCTAAAGGTGCCATCTGATGTGGGTATGGGACTGTTCTGCAGAGCAGATGTTCCACATCCCACCACTTTAAACCTATTTCCATCTATTGTAATAAATGCCCTATTTACAGCTGGAGCTTCCCCCATTCTGGTGTCCCCCCATCCTGATGCTGGGGCTTTAAGATCATCCCCATATGCCAAAACCAACAGCAAATGCCCGGTTGCCATTCTTCTGCCAGAGGAACCCTGATCACCTTCCCTTTATTACAGCCTAATTAAATACAGGTAACTAGTAGTGTAGCCCATTAGAGCTCAGCCAGAACCACCAGTCTCTTGGACACAGCCAAGCTGGTGGCTCCAGTTGGTTGCTACCATCTAGTCTGGGGTCCCAGCACCTTTTGGGGTGCATAAACCTTCTTTCCACCTGTACTGAGCATCCCACACTGCTCCCAGCAGCAGGTAGGACCATGGTGGCTTCTCAGTGGGCTTTGGCAGCCCTTTTGTACTTTGGAAATGTCACTGTCTCCCCCCCCAGCCCCGTCCTCTGCCCCAGCAAAGGACAACCCTGAGTTGAAGAGGATGATGCCGGCACCGCGTTGACTCGTCACTTCCTGGCGTTGGCATAGTTGGTGCTGAACCAGGCGCAGGTCTCCTTCACGGCTGGGAGGGAGAAGACGGGATGGGTTTGGGATTGGAAATGCAGTTTGGGCATGGAATGGGTTGGTCTGGAAGGGACCTTAAGGATCATCCAGTTCCAACCCCTTGCCATGGGCAGGGACACCTTCCACTAGAGCAGGTTGCTCCAAGCTCCATTCAACCTGACCTTGAATGTTTCCAGTGCTGGGGCATCCACCACCTCTTTGGGCAGCCTGGCCCAGTGTCTCATCACCCTCACCATAAACAATTTCTTCCTCTTTTAGTTTAATACACTAAAAAAGCCAGGTTGAGTGGAGCTTGGAGCAACCTGCTCTAGTGGAAGGTGTCCCTGCCCATGGCGAAGGGCTGGACGTCGAAGGGACTTAAGGGACCTT
>NW_009922739.1:4422-8620 GCF_000696875.1 Nestor notabilis
GAAGTAGATGAGCTTTAAGGTCCCTTCCAACCCAACCCATTCTATGATCCATTCCCCTTTGTCCTATCACAACAGGCCCTACTACAAAGTCTGTCCCCATCTTTCTTACAAGCCCCCACTGAAAGGATGGTTCACCTTGATGCCACCAAGGGTAGCTGGGGTGGGCAGGACCTCTGTTTCATGGAGACCCCATCTCACCTTGCCTGAAGGGTGTGAACTGGAAGCCGGGCAGGTAGCGCCGTAGCTTGCCATTCCCCTTTGTCCTATCACAACAGGCCCTACTACAAAGTCTGTCCCCATCTTTCTTACAAGCCCCCACTGAAAGGATGGTTCACCTTGATGCCACCAAGGGTAGCTGGGGTGGGCAGGACCTCTGTTTCATGGAGACCCCATCTCACCTTGCCTGAAGGGTGTGAACTGGAAGCCGGGCAGGTAGCGCCGTAGCTTGGCGTTGCTGGCGGTCTTCTTGAACTGCCCATCGGCCTTGGTGGTGTCAAACTGGGGTGGGAAGGATTAAGGGGAAAGAACAGGTCTTGCTTTGCCCCATCATATCCCACTGTGTCCAATGGGAGGGATGTTCTAGACCACAGCATCTCCCCTGGAACCCTATGGGTGCTGGTGGAAAGTAGAGTGACGCCGTGCTGCAGCAGCCCCATAAGCAAGGGGGTCCAACCTGTGGTGAAGGATACAAGAAGCTCTCCCCTGAAGTCCATGGCCTCCACAATTGCCTCTGCTGCCTCCTTGATGGAGACTTCCTCTTCTTCTCCCACTGTGGAGACAGGCACAATAGGGGCTGGTAGCCCCATCCTCTTGCAAAGGGGTTGAGGGGGGGAGTTGTGGGGCTCACCTGACAAGATGATGGGTTCCACCTCATCATATTCCCGTAGAACCCAAAGGAAGAGCCGGGCCAGATCCTGGGGAGGGGCAGATAGTTCTTAGGGGGTGTCTGTTGTCCCCCAGCCCTCCCATCACAAAGGGACCCAACCTTGAGGATGGCCAGTGCTGCCCAGAACAACCCAGGGGGGCTCAGATGATCCCTCCAGCCCCCTATCCTGCCCTCCCCAAGCCATGGGAGGAGAGTGGTCCCCAAGGCCATACCAGGGAGTAGATGAACTGTCTCCTGGGCTTGCCTGTGCCCCAGACAGTCAGAGCAGAGCCATTCTCTGTAGGAGAAAGGAGAGCATGTCCCTGAGCACTGGAGCCACCTCCATCCACCCGAGCTACCCTGCAGAGCAGCTCATGGAGCAGACGGGAGGGGAACCCCCACAAAACAACCCAACTCTCCCCTAAAAAGCCATAAGCAGTCCTGCTGCACTCACGTTTGGCCAGGTAGACCTTATGGATGAGCCCTGGCAAGACGTGGCCATCCTCGATGTTGAAGTTGTCGTGTGGTCCAAAGACATTGGTGGGGATGACAGCGGTGAAGCGGCAGCCGTGCTGCTCAAAATAGCCCCTGGGTGAGAGAAGGGGGAGATCAATCAGCCATGGTCACCCCCCACTCCAGCATGGAGCTGTCTCCAGAAGCATGGAATCATAGAATGGTTTGGGTTAAAAAGGACCTTAAAGCTTCTCCAGCTCCAACCCCTGCCACGGGCAGGCACACCTTCCACTAGAGCAGGTTGCTCCAAGCCCCTGTGTCCAAGCTGGCCTTGAACACTGCCAGGGATGGGGCAGCCACAGCTTCTCTGGGCACCCTGTGCCAGTGCCTCAGCACCCTCACAGGGAACAGCTTCTTATTTATCTGCAACCTAAATCTCTCCCATGGAATTCCCTTTGCCCTGGTAACCGATGGGTGCTCACATCCTACAAGGGCTCTCCCTTCTGTTCCCCCGTACCTGTTCTGGATGTCAATCATCCTCTTGGCATAGGAGTAGCCAAAGTTGGAGCTGTGAGGTGGCCCATTGTGAATCTGGGGATGAGAGAGCAGAGTCAAGCAGAGCAGGAACCTCTCTTGGGCTGTGTGTGGCGATGGAGATGCTCACCATGGTCTCATCAATGGGATACGTCGTCTTGTCCGGGAAGATGCAGGTGGAGAGGCAGGAAACTACCTTCTGCACCCCTGTCTCATATGCTGAATGCAGGACGTTGTCATTGATATGGATGTTTCTCCTCTAGAGGCGGAGAGATGTGTGAGATCTGTAGGGTGAGTCCACCAAATCCCACCAGATCCAAGGTCTGCACACCCCAAACCCTACAAGCTCATAAGGAACTCCAGAAACCAGAGGAACTCTGGTTTGGCGACAGGAGCAGAGCAAGCCATGTCCCTTTGTCACGCCTTGGCAAGGACAGAGGGTTGCAGCACCCATAGGAACCCCAATAGTGCCTATTCCCTGGGTGCTCACCCAAAAATCCAGGTTGTAGCGGATGTTCTTGAAGAGGCCCCCAACCATTGCAGCCAGATGGATGACATGGGTGGGCTTGTGCTGCTCAAACAGGGCTTTGGTCTCTGTGGCGCTACTGAGGTGGGAAAAGTTGGGGTTCAGTGGGGTCAATGGAGGAGACTGGGGGCTTCCCAAGGGAAAACCCCATCAACTCACGTCAAGTCAGCATCTCTGGAGGACACGAAGATCCACTCCTCATCCGGCCGCCCCTGTCCATCAGCCACCACCTTCTCAATGGCTTTCCCCACCAAGCCGGTGCCACCCGTCACCAGGATGCGCTTGGCCACTGGCTCCATCACCTCCACTGTGGCCAAAACCCTGTGGGGAACAGAGGAGGAAATAAGCTGGGATTACCTTAGGGTTCACCTTGAGGGTCCTGGCTGTGGACCACCGAGCTCACCCCCACCCTAGTGTGGGCACCCATGAGCATCATACCCATGGGATCAATTTTAGGGGGTCCTTTACCCTCTTCTTCCAGCCAAAGCAGGAAGGAAAGAAGAAGAGGGGAGTCTGGTGGTGCCGGGGCAGCAGGAACTCATCAGCTCTGGTTGCTAATGAATGAGCTGGCTGGTGGCCCCGCGGGATCCTCCTGTGGAGGTGGCACCTGGGCTGGAGCCAGACGCTGCCACGTTGTGACACATGGCACTGCCTGACCTCCGGAAAAAGGAGGTTCACTCCCCACACCCCCATGACCGGGTCTCAGGTCTGCAGACACCACTTGGACAAGGAAGTACAACATAAAATACAATCCTTGGTGGCTTCGTACGTAACAACAGAACTTTCCAAACCTAAAAAGCCCAACCAGAAGAACATAAAAAGGCTCCTTGTAGAAGATAAATCATTGTAGCTGACAGTTTTAGAACCTTATGACCTTTGGGCAAAATTTATTGTAACCAAAACAGGACTGTAGCTAAGGAGTGTCTGAAACCAGCAGATGTTCAGGAGGTGCTGTAGCGAAGTTAACTGATAAGTAGAAGGACGAGGAGAAATCACTCACTTCTGTCAGTGGTGTTACCAAACTAATTAAGCTGGTGTAACCATTTATCTACTGCGCGTGCTTCAAAGACTTCCAGAACAAGGGTTCAAGGAACGGACAAGTGATGAAGATCGTTGGAAGAAGTAAAACGCCCACCAAAGACCACCACCACGTTGTTATGCGCATGCGAAAATAGGCGTGGAATTATGTAAAACAGCTCTCGGACAACTAATGCATATGTATGACATCTATGGGAAATGTAATGAATATGTATGTTAAGCACCAATATAATCATGGTCTGTTTGATGCTTAAACGAGACACACTTTAGGAGGAGACACACCCTGTGTCTCCGGCGCCGCAATAAAGAACACCTCCTTGTCAACTTCAACTTTGTTGGTGAGTTCTTAATGAGTTCTACCAATCACCACCCGCTGCACCCCAAACCCCAGGTGTGACCCCACATCTCCCATGTACCCCAGATCTGGGCTCCAGTTCTCCTCCTGCAACCCAGGTCCCAGATCTGAAAGCCAGCTCTCCCCCTGCACCCCAAATCTCAGGTCTGCACTCATGTCTGCACCCCACAACTCTCCCTGCACCCAGGTCTGCACCCCATGCCTCCCCTGCACCCCAAATCTCAGGTCTGAACCCCACATCTCCCCTGTACCCCAAACCCCAGGTCTGCAATCAGGTCTGCACCCACACTTCCTCCTGCACCCCAAATCCCAGGTCTGCACCCAGATCTGTACCCCACAACCCCCCTTCATCCCAAATCTCAGGACTGAACCCCACATCTCGCCTGCACCCCAAACCCCACGTCCGCACCTCACTCCTCCCCGCCCC
>NW_009922740.1:0-18021 GCF_000696875.1 Nestor notabilis
GCCAGATCCCGTCGCTCCCCCCTCCCCCCGGCCCCGGGAAGGTCGGTTACGGGGTCCCGGCGCTGTCCCGATGTCACCGCCCTACGGTACGGAAACACGTTTAAACCCCTAGAACAGGCACCGGCAGCCTAACGGTTACCGAAACTCACGGGACTACCCGGGGAGGAGAGGGGCGCGGGGACTGTCGGTGCTGGCCCCGGGCAAGCAGGGTGTGGGATTACACACAGCTGGTCACAGGCTGCAGGTCCCCTGGGCTTTAACTGTAAGAGCCAAAAAAATTGATTAAATATTCCTGCAATGTTTAGAATTAACTGTCACGAACTACTTGGGGAGAGAGACTGTTGGAAAAGTAGTTGGGTTATCAGCAAGAACACATTGTATGCGAGGCAGGTGAGGATCCAGGACCCAGCTCCCACCATGCCACAATCTGGAATTCTTCCTGTTTAGATCTTCAGCAGAATAAGACTCCTTTGGAAATAAAAAGACCCCAAATCCCTTCGTGCCAAACAGTTTGTGCAGTTTTTAGTGTAATTATTGAAACCCTGCAGATAAAAACCATCTGTGTGGTGTCAGCGTTGGCCTGGACCAACAGCGCATACACAGCACCATGGGGCGTGCACGCACAAGGACACAGTGAAGCCACCGCAAGCAGGCACCCCTGTGCACTTAGGAAGGAGCTGAATCAGCTGGAAAACATTGGAAGATATCCCACCACCACCACCCGCTAAGGAGGGGCAGGAGCAATTGGTGTGGTTCTGCAAAAATGGGTTGCACTGATCCAACAGCTCATTCCTGGGGAGAGGTGGTCCCTCCACCCCACACTCCCAGTTTCCTTTCCACCTGCTGTCAGGTTTCGTGGGGTTGTCTCACCCAGGCAGTAGCTGCCCACCTTGAGCAGAGCAGTGATGGGTGAGGAGAGGATAGACTGAGCCTGGGAAGGAGATCCTGAACTGCACAGTCAGCACAAGCCCTTTGGGGGCAAAGAATTGAATCCTGAAGCGCCTCATAGTGTGTGACTGTGCCCTGGGAGAGGTCCAGCCAGACCAGAGGAACCACTACCCTTTTTCACCTGTGCCTCCTCTGAAAGCTGAGCAGAGGTCACTTGTCCCATGCCGACCTCTCAGGTTTCGTCTGGCGACACTAACTGCAGGACCAGATTTTAATAGCTGTCCATTCTTGTTGCCACGGACCCTGTCCACATCTGTCTCCCAAATGTGCTTAACTATAACCATTGAACTGCCAGACAAGTCCATCTCTCATGAGGCCAAGTGTAGGTACCAAAAGAGAGCACCAGAACAGGCCAAATGTACCAGCCCAGCATAACTCACAGAGCCTCCAACAACTGACATCGCTGGGAATTCCTGCACAGGGAGAGATGCCCTTAACAGCCCTTGGTGGATTTTTCTTCCGTTATTTGTTTAGTCACATTTTAAACCCGAAATTATTAGTAAAAAGGAAATGCATTTTTTACAAGGTCAAAAATCTACAGTGCATTTTATCAAAGCTATTACTCGCATTTGTATCAAATCAAATCCAATCTCATCCGTGTGTCTCCTTGGGGGCAGCTAAGAAACTCTTGGCTTCTTTTCAGCTTGACTATCAGGTGTTAGGAACTCGGGTTTTTTCCTTATTTAAAGCATGGGAATTGTAGTCTTTGGGCTTGGGGCTTAACTTCTTTGTGAACTACATTTCCCAGAACTCTCTTCTTCCGGCGGAGCGGCTGTTTCCCTCCGCGGCAGCGTCAGGGAAGGTAAGACTTGGGGCATTATTCACTTGTCCCTCCATTCACTCCATTACACGTGCTCCGGTCAGGGCCACCCCCCATCAATATTACAACACAAGAGGCTGGGATGACGTGGGGTTCCTTCTGGAGTTCCGGCCTGGAACCATTGGTAGGAACATGTTTACCTCCTACCCAGCACTTGTCTGATCTCTGCCTGTGGAACACCTTGGATGCCAGCCTCGGATCTCAGTAGGTGCGTTGGAAGAGTTTCACTTGTTATAGAGAGCAGTTGTTATTTTTTAATCTGAGCAGTTCCATTTTAAAAGCAGCTTTGCATTTCACAGGAAACACTGTGGTTCTCTCCTGCACTGCCCTGCTTCCTCACTCCACAGCAGCTCTCTAATTCATCTGTTATTTCCCGCTTGTGGGCAGACCCGTGTTTTGTCTCCACTTCATTCCCTTTCAGAACATTTCCTTCCGAGAGATCTTTTGATGATTAGGGACAGGAATGGAGAGTTTTCAACAGTTAAAGCAATTTAAATACTGTCAGACTGCCTCAATAGCCTTTGGAGAGCATCATGACAGAAAGTATTCTCAAAGCAAATTCAAGAGTTTGGGGGAGACTGTCCCTTCTAATTAACTCAGATGGAAAATGAAACCGTTTCAGAGCCTGTCACAACTCTTGCTAAACAACAAAACAAGGCAAAAATAATTGTGATCGAAAAAGTAATTCAGGCTATGGAGGAAGTTGAATCTTCCCTGTAATTAAACTGATGATGACACAAAGCCTTGAGAACAAGAGATTAACTGAGACAAACCTGCTCTTTGCCACTAGCATCAATTTAGTATCATGATACAGCTGAACACCCAAACTTTAAATGCATTTAAATATTGCTCCATTATTGACAGAACTGGGACTTGAGGGGAACTGGGGACTTGAGGCAAAGCCATTTAGACATAGCAGGAACATAAAAACCATCCAGGCACTGAAGCTTCATCAAAAGGTGCACCCTTTTAGACAAGTAAGCTCACTACTTGAATCCCTCCAACTTCCCAGAGCTGCCCCAGACCTCACAGGCACTGCAGGTTTCACTGTAGGCAGCAACTATGAAACTGCCCACGTGGTTTGACAGGTGACAAGCTGCACAGAGTCCTCCTTCAAACCACTGCCTGTGACACCTGAAGGGGATCTGAGGCTGTTGAGGGCTCCCAGTGAAATCCAGTCCCTTAGGTGTCCTCCCAGTAATCTGTGATGAGGAGGGCAGGAGTGGGCATGAATCTGCACCCAGCTGTCCCATATGACCATGGTAGCTTTAAGCACCAGACTATCAGACGCCTACTGCAATAGCTCTTTAGAGATCACCCCCTTTTATCAGTAATTAAACTCCTTCTTCCATCCTCCAGATCTCATACAAGCCCCGCTGCTAAGGGAGATGGTGGGAGGGAGAAATACCAGGCAGTCAATTCTCAGTACTGTTCCTTTCAAAACATTTTGTACTTCGTATGCAAAACCATAGAAAGGCCCAGAAAAATTGTTTTAAAAGAGCGAAAGAGAGAAAGACCAAACAAAATCAAGCTCCAAACCAATCCAATCCTGTCACAACAGGTCTTGCACACAATTCCAGTCTATTTGTCAGCAAAGCCATCCTGCCTGTCCCCAACAGGGCACATCGTTCCTCCCTTAAAGCGGGATATCCCTCCCTTTCCTACCTGCCAGGCACATTTGGGTGATCCTCCTCTCTCAGCAAAGCCCCCAGTTTGTGCTGGAGAAGCAAAGCAGTTCCCTCACCTTCCACTGACTCTGGGGAGGTGGCTCCCACAAAGCAGGAGGTACCAGAGGCATTTAGGCAGTGTCCTAATCATCTGCAGTTCCACTTCAAGGACTTTTCTGCACCAGAAGTAACTCCAGTCAAGGTCTTTGTCCTGACAAAGCAACATTTCAAGGTTGTTTTTCTCTTCCTTCCCATAACACACGCAAAGGACTGAGTTGGAACAGGAGGAATGTTAAAGAAAGCGGAGCAAGGGTCTCTTCTGGGGAAGAACCAGCCAGACAGTGCCTCTGGGGTTGGGTGCTTGGCCTTCCTGCCGTTTCTTCTCTGCCCTGTTGCACATACCTGGGAGAGACTTTGCATGCTCAGGGCTTTCAGGGCTCTTCACAAGTCCTGTTAGGCAGCTGTTCTTCACACCAGGATGCAAGAGTGGGAATGCTGCAAGTCAGGGGCACTGACTTTGCCCTTGTACCTCAAGTAGTCCTCAGTGTTGCCCTCAGTCAAAGGGACATGTGAACACTGTCTTCAGAGGGTGGGCTTTTAGTTATTTAACATTTCCAAAATAATTTGTGGTTTTTTACAAACAAAACAAAAAAAAAAAAAAAAAAAAAACCACACCACAGCATAGTTTTCCAGAAAATCCCATGAAAATGGAATTAAGGACATGCTTTCTTTTACCTGCTATGTGTTCTGTTCTTGACTTTAGGTGAACATGCTCTCTGCCAGGAAGTTGTCTGGAGTCCGCAGAACCATCAGATTCCATAATTTCAGATCCCATTCTGCATCTAGAACTTCTCCAAACTTGGCTTTCGTGCCAACCTGTCTTCCCCCAGATCCTATAGAAGTAGAGAAGCTGCAGCATTTTGTTTCTAAGTCCAAGAGGCTGTTTGTAATAACTGGAGCTGGGATCTCGACTGAATCAGGGATCCCAGATTACCGCTCTGAAGGCATTGGGCTCTACGCCAGGACAGACAGACGGCCCATGCAGCATGCTGAGTTCATCCGGAGTGCCAGTGCCCGGCAGCGGTACTGGGCAAGGAACTTTGTGGGCTGGCCCCAGTTCTCCTCCTACCAGCCAAACACAGCACACTTGGTCCTAAGAGACTGGGAGAAGCTGGGGAAGCTGCACTGGCTGGTGACCCAGAACGTGGATGCCCTTCACACCAAAGCTGGGAGCCAGCGCCTGACAGAGCTGCATGGCTGCACACACAGGTAATCTCTGGTGGTGGATGATGGTTGATCCTCCACTCTCTCGTTCAGGGTGGCTGTGTTAGCTGCTGAGAAAGGAGGCACAATGCCAATGCTATGTTCCTGAACATGACATGCTTAAAGGTAGTGCTGGGCTGGGGTGGAGAAAAAGATCACAAAACTGCTATTCTCAGCACAGTATTTAAGAAACATGACCACTGCTCTGGTTTGTTAGAGCATTATTTGGATCATTTCCCCTGAAGCCTGAATCGGTCAGAAACTCCCCTTTCCTTGACACAACAAATGTCCTCTTAGTGAAGAGGACAAGGGGATCCTGAGGACACAAGGATTATCCAGGGCTAAGCAGCATGATAGTGCTAGAAATGCACAAGATGAGTGGACTGGAGAAGGGCCACCACAGCCTGGCAGTGATCATACAGTTTCCAGATACAAAAGCACAGCCTGAGAGGGCTGGGAGAGAGGATACCAGTAGAGTTCAAAGTGTTTCCTTTAGAGCATTCCTACAGAGCAACAATGGTGGGTAGAAAGACAGCTGCTTGACCTGTCCTATTTGGTAAATAAATGTGGATAATGACAACAGACCTTCCAGTCCTTCTAAGGAAAAAGTTACAGACTCCAGCTCTTCAGCTCACGTGCAACTCTTCATTAAGACTTTCCTCTGAATTTCAGGGTTTTCTGTCTGGCCTGTGGAGGCCAAATCTTGCGCTCTGAACTTCAGGAGCAATTTGAAGCTCTGAATCCTACCTGGAAAGCTGAAGCATTTGGTGTGGCTCCAGATGGAGATGTATTCCTGACAGATGAGCAAGTGTGTAATTTTCAGGTCCCAGCCTGCTCTAAGTGTGGTGGAATCCTGAAGCCGGATGTGACATTCTTTGGAGACACAGTTTGCCCAGAGAAAGTGAATTTTGTGCGCCAGCGCCTGGCGGAATCAGACTCCATGCTGGTGGCAGGATCCTCTATGCAGGTAAGTAGGTTTCCCTCCCACAATGCATTCCTATTTCTGTGCTATTCTGCCTGCAACATTCCTTGATCCCACAATTTAGGACTACTAAGTGCTTGTGGATCAGAACAGCATCTCCAGAGTTGCTTTGTATTTTATGTTTACGCTGGTTGGGATCTGGCTTACCATTGGGCTGTTTGGGCTTCCCTGTCACTCTATTCCCAGTCTGCTTCATGCTGCTAGAAATAACTCCATTCAGACCTCTCTCTGGTGCCTCCTCCGTCAGGACATTGTAGGTTCCCAATTGTCCATAAAGCCAAGATGCCTGATACAATTCAGTCCTGCAGAGATCATCACCTCACATCTTTGTGCTTAGTTTTTTTAGCCTTTGGCAGCATTCTAGCCCTTATGGCACACTGTGTGAAATACCAGATTTTAGGTCCTCTAATTCCAAATTAAATTCTCAATAAGAGAGCAGAAATATCTCTGCTTGCTTCTTAGGATTGTCAGGATTGTCCTTTGTATCACAATGTGGTTTTTCCATTAGCCTCTTATC
The DNA here is from genome assembly GCF_000696875.1 of Nestor notabilis. Classification (NCBI taxonomy): domain Eukaryota; kingdom Metazoa; phylum Chordata; class Aves; order Psittaciformes; family Psittacidae; genus Nestor; species Nestor notabilis. The sequence goes on from NW_009922740.1 coordinate 6,198, forward strand.
TATAAGGTAAGATAGTTCAGAAACCCCTGTTGTTTAACCTGTGGAAGCTTTTGGAATAGAGTTTGTATAAGAGGGTTTTCTTTCCAGGAACAAGTTCTACTACATTAAAAAAAATACTCTAACACCTCCCAGAACAAGGTAAAACCAAGGCCACCTGATTGTGATTCTCTTGGCTTCAGGATACTGGAGACGAATTCCTTGAACTTGCACTTCTTAAGCTTATAATCCTTTGTACAGGAATGATTGAAATGCCTTAGGTTCATTCTTGTACTACCTAAGCTGAGCCATGTGAGAACCATCAAAGTAGAAGTGTTTAAGTACCAGTGATAACTAATAAAAACTGCTGCAGAGATTTACTGCAAGACAAGGACATTTCCCATCAATGTACTGTGAAGTTTCAATTTCTATGAAACTGCAAATCCTTCACTGACACAGGTTAAGAGCTTTTCTTTTCTGTGCACTGCTGAATGATTTCGTGCCTGAACTCAGTGCAGTTGCCTAGCACAGCATGTACATACAGCCTCTTTTCCCACTGCCAACAGCAACTGTTTTATTTCCTTACTCCTTTCTGTAGCAATTCTGTTGCCTAAGCTGCTGGCAATTTTGTCTCCTGGTATTCCTGCAGGTATACTCTGGTTACAGGTTTGCTCTTGCTGCCCAGGAGAAGCAGCTGCCAATTGCAGTCCTTAACATTGGTCCTACAAGGTTAGATCACTTTGCATCCTTAAAACTGAATGCCCGCTGTGGAGAGCTGCTGCCTTTGATTGTTGTCTGACCCAACAAGCTGAGCTTCAGGAGCTGTCAGGAGTGAAATGATTCCTACAAGGTGAGTACCTTCACTGGTCAGTCACCTTACAGGGTAAGAAGGTGGCTTCCCATAAAATGCTGAGACTGAGATGTGCTGGTGGGCCATGATACTGTTTCCCATGATCTTAAGCAAAAAGCATCCTACGTGCTAATGTTATTAAAAAATAGGGCGAGAGTCGCCAGAAGACCCAGCAGCGTTGAGTTCCAATCCATTTATCCCTATCAGAAACCTGCAGAGGATCATCTGCAGATTCAGAGAACCTGATCAATACTCTTGCCTTTGCAACTGACAATTCAAAAGCTCTGCCTGGTTGAATTGATCCAACTAATCCTCATCAAAACACTGCTGTTTAAAAGAATCGATTTCACCTATAAAGCAGCTTTTTCCCTCCACTCCTTTAGGACTCATCATCTTAAAAGGGGAAAACCTCAATATAAGAGGCAGCTGAGATCCAGCGTACGGCCCTTGATAACACCAGGAGAGGGCAGCAAGCTCCGCACATGTCAACCTGACCAGTTTTCTCCATTGAAACCATCCGCAATTACAGGAAACAGGATGGTAATGAAAAAAGTACTTTTGTTATTGTAAACAGTGCCTTTTCAGTCACTGGGACAGGATAATCACACTATCGTATCAGAGAACAAACTTCCTTTCTTATAACTGTCCCCAGGGAAGAACAAGGGACAGGGATTTTGACTGGGTAACTTGAGGCTATAGCACAGGCGGGCGATGTGGAAAACAACAGGGTCTGCTGGAGGATCCAGTACCACTAGTGGGCAACTGCAGAGCATGGAAAGAAAAGGAGGCAAAGGAACTGCAGTTGTCATTAAAATGAAATAAAACAAAGGTTCGGAATAGAAGCTGAACAAGAATATTGCTCTTGTAAGATACTATTTAAAAGCACAGACTATAGCTGACATCTTAGGGGAAGGAGGGGAGTCAGCATTTCTCTCCACTGGCAGTTGACAAGCTAAACTGCTTACCTCCTGAACCCTTAAAAACTCACATACTGGGGAGATGCCAGAGGAGTTACTTTAAGCTAATTTGACCAGCACTGCTTTCAGTGTGGCTGTTATGTCTTCCAGAATGCATTTAAGATGTTATTTAATTAATGAAAAGCTAAGTAGTAAATTAAAATTGTTTACAAGATTGATACTATTTGCGTTGTAATTTCCTCTCCCTCCTATGATTTGTTGAAGTACAGTCTCAACAGCCGGTTGAGATTCATTTTTTCCGTTGCAAAATGTAGGATGTAATTACTAACAGCTGATGAATTAAAAGAGAAATACAGTTAAATCTGTACAATAGGTCTCCCTCAGGAGTAATCTCAAGCTATTAATAGATGTAATTTTCCACACTCTTAACAGGAGATCCCTCACTACTGGGTAACCACTTTTTGTTACTCCTTAGGGTGGTAATTTAAACCATATTAAACCATTTATGGGGTAAAAGACAGAATCTTGCTCAGACTTTGTTACCTGACCTTCTGTGTGAATCTACCAATTCCCTCCTGGCTATGAAGGAGAATAATTGTTGGGGTCTTCCAAATGCCCCAGTCCTACTCTCCACATAACATGTCCTGTATTAATATTTTGACAAGAACCATAACAAGCAGTTGAAAGTAAGGATGCCAGAGTCAGCTGCTGAAAGGTCAAGCAGCAAAGCAAGGGCAACTGACCTTGTCATGCAAAGTTCTTTTTTGCTTTGCTGTTGATTCAAATCCATGCCAGGCAGGAGCAAATAAAGCACAGAATCTGAGGGGTACAGATACACCCGGTTTCTGCAGAAGGTAGAGGGAATTAAGATACATAATGCATTTCAAGATTTGGTTATTACGGGTCAGAGGAGAGATGGTTTCGTTTAGAAGCCAAGCAAGGTAAGTTCAGAAGCCCTACCTGCATCCTGCTCTTGTTCAATGGAGATCTCACTTTCCCGTGAGTTGGGTGTCCACTGTTTCGTGGTGAAGAAAGCTCACAGAAGTCACTCCATCTTTAGCATAGTACAGGTGTCTGCTAAACAAAGCTTTTGCAGAACCATTGCTAAGGCATAGCAGAGTCTCCACACACAGCCAGAGCACTTGACAGAGTGTTTATTCATGTAGGTCTTTTCCATGTAAGAAGAGACATTTATGCCTCCTTAGCAGAGGAACTGGGGCCAGGTTTCTCACTGTCTGTGTCATCTTCTGTATCGTCTTGAAACTTGCATGATTTAGATGTGTTAGAAACAGAGGCTGCAGGTTGAGTGCCACTGGAGCCAGAAGATTGACGTGTGGGAGTGTCTGCAGGAGGTCTAAAACGAGAAAACATTTCCAGTGAGGACTTGGCATTGCCAATGTGACAGGTAATTAAACCTCCCTCAGCTATACCTGCCTCCAGTTCAGCAGCTGAGCGGGTAGGAAGGAGTCAGGGTGTCTCTTCAGCATCACTAATGAAAGAGTAACGTTACCCTGACCCTCCACTGACTAGACTATATACTTTTAAGTCACTAGGGCAATGACTTACAGTAAACGAACATTACAGTAAATTTCCTGTGCATGGTTTATGACGATGTGTTAATGAGCATATATACAACAAGTATATGAGGCTGAGATGAAGGAGTGAGGGTTTTTCTGCTAAGCTGATCCAGCACTACTGAAATTTACTTCTTTTAGAGCAGGATCAGAGCACTTCTCCCTTTAGCACATTCTCCAAGACACCACTGAGTTCACTCAGCTGAGAAATGCCACAGAAAGCCTAAAGTTCCAAAAGCCAGATCTGCATCACCCTTAATGCTGACTGACACCTTCCCCTGTCACTCCCTGGAGACTGTGTGGGAAGATGCAATGCAGAGATAACAGCTATCAGAATAAGCTACCTGCATTGCAGGTAGCTAGCAAAAACCTGTCCTGAAAGTTTGTGTTTCTCAGCTTAATGATGTACTTACCAGCCTGGAGAGAGCTATAGGTACCTCCAAGGCTGAGCACTATAGGATGTGAATTAGCCATGCTGTGGGAAAACAAACAACTCAGTAGTTCAGTGTTCAGACTAGTGTTCAGCTTTATTCTCTCAGTCTGTGGTGAATTTGCAAGGGAGAAGAGGTTTTAAGGGGGGAGAAACATTGTTCCTAAAAGACAAAAGACAGTAATCTTTGTGTTACTGGCTGAAACTATGGAAAAATAGTGTTACGGTGCCTGAGCAGTGTTGTCTTCCCCTATCACCAGGAAGGAAATGCAGATCCTTTCTACTTGCCTTGTCTGCTTTAAGCCAGCCTTATCCTCCATGTGATTCAACCCTCTCCTACCTTTTCTGGCTCACTGTTGTTAGACCAGTCCACCAGTATTTTAAATTAGGTCTTGAAGTCATAGTTCTCTCCACCTATCGAGAAAAGTATACATCAGACAACAGCACAAGGACAGGTTTTTACCATTAAGTTAGTTAAATGAACAGCTTATGCTCCTCCCTTTTCCTTACAGCTGTTCCTACTAGGACAAGCTCCTGAGGTTTGGATAAAGGAGTTTAGAATGCCTTATAGTGGACTTTTCCACCATTCCACTGAAAGTGGAGTTGGATTTACGCAAAGCAAATAAAAGCTACTTCCTGTTTGGCAAATCTTGTCTTTCTGGGCAAATTCTGAGAGCAAACTTTGTAATCAACTCCTGCAGCCTGAGAAAGATATTTCACATGCTGTGCTCCAGTGAGGGCAGCATAGCCTGCAGGTGGCCCACAGGACTTGTGCCTGGCAAGTATGGTGTAAGTGCAGCCCACCACATCAAATGGTCAAATTGCTCCTACTTACAAACCTGCTTATTCGTGACTTCTGGAAAAGGACCGAAGACCCTGGGCATCGTGAACTTGGGAGGTTCAGGAACCTTGGGGTGAAGTTGATTAAATCTGTCTTGTAGAGTGTGCTGCTTCCGATGTCGCCCTTTCCCAGTCTTTGCAGCTGTGAGGAGGAAAAATAGTATTTGAAAGCAGTGCGAACTTCCTGGTTTCCTCAGGCTATTCATTCAAAACTCACGGCTTGGGCAGGACAGATGGAGTCTTCCTCTCAACCTGTCCCAGGGCAGCCCCAGCTAAACAGCAACTGAATGCAACAGCCCTGTGAGGGTGTCCAGAGTCAATGGGGAAGGATTGAGGAGGGTCTTAGCCAAAGTCAAAGTTTCTTATCAGCACACTCGGCCATCCTCTATGGTGTCTCAGTGTAGGGTCTTTGAGATCTGAATTAACTTGGCCTTTGCAATTGTGGTTTTAGATTACAGAAAAGATGATAGTGGTGAGAGAGTAAATTTCCAACAGAGGACTTTACCTCTCCAGTCCTACTCGTCTGTCCATTTTCATCCCTGATAGATACTGTGAAAATATCTTTTAGATGCCAGATTCCTCCTGGCTGATGCTTGCTTTCTGTAGGGACGGGAAATTCTGGTACATAGGCTATTAAACAGCTTTGATTCGGTTGGTTGGAGCCTTAAAAAAAGAGATGGATGATGCGTTTGGAATAACAACACAAAGGATTTCCTCCTATCTTACCAGTTTTGTGAGCTGTTCTAACTGCTCTGTCACCTATGCACCCAAGTCCTGATAGCTATAGGAAATCATGCAGGAGATACAGATGGACAATAAGAACTTCGTACCCACTTAGGCTAAAAATAGGCTAAATATAAATATTAATTATAAATAAGAAATTATAAATAAAAATAGGCTAAAATAAGGGGGAGAGCATTTTGTGTTAGAGGGTCTCACGATGTAGAGCTGTGACTTACACACTCCAGGGAAGCAGTTTTGAGTGAATGACCTAAGTGCTGCTTGCCCTTGCTGAGACCCAGAAACATATGCAGTTTCAGCATATGCAAATCAGAAATGGTGCCTTTTTGCTAATGAAAGAGGATTTCTGGGACATTCTGCTATTCCTTTATCAGAAGGCTCTTGCAAATAATAGTTTTTAAAATTATGGAAAGATTTAGACACATGCTGCATCCAGATTTCCAGTGTGGTCTCGTATCTTCACATTGGCAAGGGCCAAGAAGAAGAAAATCCAACTGGACTCAGTAACTCTAAAGACTAAATACATGCAACAAGTCAATCTGTGTCCCCGAATTCATAGTCTGACACAAACTGCTGCTGGTGGGAGGGCAGCAGTGCTTGGCTTCGCACTCAAGCAGGTGGCATATGACAAAAATCAGATGATACCCTCTCCTATTTAGCACTTGGCAAGACAGAACTTAACTGGGTTTAACAATCAACTCCTGTGTCTGTGCACAGAACTGACCATGGCTGCAGCAAGGCTCCTGCTACTACAATAAAGAAGCTGTGCCTGCAGGTAAGGGAAGCTAGAGGATCCTCAGGAAATTGAGGCTATCACACAAATGGGATTAAGACTGCCTTCTCACTAAGATGACTCCCTTTGCTGCTTGGAGAAAAACAGCATTGGACTTGAGACAAGAAGCAAATGCTTTCTGATGTGCTTTCACAGCTTAGCGTAAAGGGGAATAATAACCTCCATTTATTGAGTTGCACACAGCCAAATGGGTTGAAGACAATTCCAAAAGCTCTGACAGATTTATGGTGATTGGCCCTTTCAGTTAGAGGGAAATCTGGAGCTGTGAAGAGCCGATCAAAGAGGAAAGGTTTTAAAGGGAGTTGATGAAACATGGAGCTCATGGCTCATGAAAACCACCAAAAAAAATCCAGGAAATAAGATTTAGTGGTGCCCTGCAAAATGGAAGATAAATCAGATGTCTTGAAAAGCAAGTAAATATGTTTCTGCTATAGAAACTTGTGGTTGTAGTGTTTTCTGCTCACGTGGTGATAAAAAAAGAGGCATATGCTATACCGTACCCAGCAGCAAAACAGATGATCTGGGGTAATACCTTCTAAAAAAGCCCACAGAATATCAGACACCTTTCTGGTGCTTTCCCTGAGCTCCTTCTGCAATTCATGCTGGCCATTCCCGTGGAGAGAAGCCTTTGGGAGCAGCAAGCAAGGCAGCAGGGTCATTTCAGCAAGGTGTGGTTGGACCACTCCTCTGCCAGCACCCACCAGTGACCAGAACCTGTAATGCTGCAGGCCTTTCTTTCTCCAGTTTGTCCTGTTACACTTAACCCTCTGCTGAAGTATTAATTCCTCTCAGCAGGCTTTTACCCACCTCCCCCACACAGACACAGTGTGAGGAAAGCATATGCTAGTCATAGGCTAAAGCACAGGGAACAAACAGCCTACAAGTTCACCTCATCCTCACTGCCAAGAGACACCAGCAGTTCAAGGAGATGAGGCTGCATGACAAAGCAATTAAATCAACTGAATATCCAGGTTCTTTCTAAGCAGAAGTACACAGTTCAGCTCAATGGGGCACAGGCAGCTGAGCATCTAGGCACTCGCTCAGCAAGCCCTCACATTTAGGAAGCCAGGTTCATGGCTTGTACACACTGTTGCAAGCCGTCTCTTCTGCTCCCGCCTTCTGACACTCTCCACTGATACTCAGTTCTATTCACTCTGTCTTAAAAAGACTTCTCCTGCCTGTTAAGCTAGAATAAATAGCATGCATGTACAAACAGTCACAGCAGAAACACTGTATTTGAATTGAACCTGTTCTTTTCTCTCCAGGTGGCAAAAGAGCATCTGGCTCTGGGAGCAGGCATGTTTTAGTAGACATAAGCAGTCTGACACGATCCAGAAAGTCACTAAAAATGCCAGAGACAAGCTGGGTAAAGGTTTGAGTTCCAGTCTTCAATAAACAGTCAGTGGTCTCTCAAAATTACCATGAAAAAAAGTATTCTGAGCCTTGTTCAAATCTCCATACTGACTGTCTTTCCAAGGACCACTCTCATCAACAAAATAGGGTAAGAGAGGGTGACCTAAGAGACATATATGGTCCCCATTCCTATGCCAGCAGCACTGGAACCCCAACAGCCTTGGCACCCCGCCAACAGGCCCAGCCACCAGACCCAATGCATGGCAAAGTCTGTGGAGCACTCGCTTTGATAGTTGGTTATTTCACTTGATACCAGCAGAGCACTGACTGGCTTTGAGGATTTTTGCTCATCACAGACTTCTCTGTGTCTAGCAGGGCTGCCTATTCCTAAACTCCAGCTTGGTGAGCCACAGGAGTTTTTGGTGTTGTGTACACAGTGTAAGCAATGTGGTTTCTCACATCAGGTATGCAGGTGGTGTCCAAGGGGCTGCAGGCCAGTGACACACTCCACAGGAGCTGGGCCAATCAGGGGAGTGGGGAGGGAGTGGAGCAGGCCTCACAGGGGAGAGAGACGCAGGGAAAAGCAGCTCAGCGAATATGAACCACACAGGATCTGATTTATTTCACCATGAGGGCCTTGCCCCACTGACACCAAACTGCAACAGTCAGTGCTGAGAAGGGATAATTGTCCAGCTTCTTAAAGGACATATAGTATACCCACTATATGGCCTGGAGACTAAAAATCGGGCTTCAGCTTGGGGCCAGAGAAGCAAATATCAAATAGGGACCTCAGTTCTTCTTCTAACTTAAGGAAGCTTTGGTACAGACTTCAATAGCAGTAAGTTCTCCCTCTGAAAAGAAGGTCAAAGTAATAGTTTCAACTCAAGGGTTTGCAGTCTCCTTTACTGGATGTGTTTTATTCTGTACCTTGTTTGTGAAACACTGGCAATAAAAGTGTTTTTGAAATGCTGCATATTAATTACTCAAATGTTCTCCCATCTACTCTAACAGACATTTCTGCTCCAACAGATGCATATTCTTTATGTCTCTTATTTTCTGGGGCAACCAGCCCCAGAGGCAACAGGATAGCCAAGAGGCACACAGAGGAATCAAAGTGAAGAGGAAAACTTTGGTAGTGCTGCCCAGGAAACAGGGCACTAGGCTTGGAAGGATGAGACCAGAGCGAACTCTCAGTCCTTTGATCAATCCAGAAGTCACACTGTGACATTCAGAAAGCCACTTTGCCTCTCTGCGTCTGTTCTCCACCTTGCAAAAGGCATAATACTGTGGCTCATGCCTTTTCTGAGGTCTACTGAGAAAAAGCATGAAAGAGATGGTAGATAAACAGTATCACTATTCTACCCCAGATCTCTCCTTAATGATCTGGAATAAAACTGCTTTAGGAAAGTGAAAGGCAGAGTCAAGCCAGTTGAGGTTTAAAACCACTCTTCCAGATACAGATGATAACTACAGTTCAGAGTGCAGCCCCCCATCCTCTCTCTTCCCAGTAAGGAAAGATACCAAATTGCCACATTCTGCATTTTTTCCCTTCTGCATCACTAAATAGACAGTGGCAGAGAAGAAGAGCTAAGCCTGAGAGGAAGAACAACAGTACAAGTGTCTAGCATTGGTCTCCAGGCCCAAATAGAAACTGAAACACGGTCATTACCATGAGCATAGTTGTTGGCAATCTGCATGTCTCGTCTCAGCTGGAGCACTTTCTCTTTCATCTCTGCATCACCCATAGAATTAGAGTAATTCAGGTCTCCCTGCAGAGCCCGAAAAATCTTGGCCTAGGAAACAACAACAGAGAAAAGGAAAGTAAGAGGCTAGGACTTCACTTCTGCAATGTAAGCCCACCATCCCCGCAGCATCTCACACACCAGCTGTGGGTGCGTATATAGGGTTTCAGGGCTCCCATGCTTGCAGAGCTCCTGGTATTTCAGGTGCTCTGCTTCTGGTCTTGAAACAGAAACACAGACCAGCATGGCAGAAGATCTTCACGTACTATTTGTACGCCCCACAAGCTGGCAGTTAAGTCAGATGAAGCAGTCACTGGCCTGCTCTGAGGCTCTGGCCACAACATTCCTGAAGAGCCGCTTTGCACAACCCCTTCAGCCTCCCCAACTGCACCATTTATGAGGGCCTCTCACTTTACATGTTGTGGGAAGATTCCCTGTCTATGGGTTGGCTCAGAGGGCTGTTTAAATTTACTGTTAGGTCCTTTGCACTGCCAAAATGACATGTAAATGAGAAGCATCATCAAGGGACCAAACATAAGTTTGGTCCCTTGTATAAGTATATATACGAAGTATATCCAGGTCGCTGAGTAAAAGCAACCCCATGAGTGGGTTTGCCTTTACCCGAAGCAGGAATAACCCAGACTGCCTTCCCCAACAAATTCTTTGTGCGCACCACAGGAACTTTATCCCCCCCTACAGTACGTAAAAGTTCTGATTGGGCTGGGCCAGCCCTATTGGCAGATCCCCTCGTGTTGACCAACCAGGTGGCTTTTGGTAAATGTGTATCCCAGTGTTTGAAAGTCCCACCACCCATTGCTCTCAGTGTAGTTTTTAACAGCCCATTGTACCGTTCGATTTTCCCAGAGGCTGGCGCATGGTAGGGGATGTGATAGACCCACTCAATGCCACGCTCTTTGGCCCAAGTGTCCATAAGGTTGTTCCGGAAATGAGTTCCATTGTCTGACTCAGTTCTCTCCGGGGTGCCGTGTCGCCACAAGACTTGTTTCTCAAGGCCCAGGGCAGCGTTCCGGGCAGTGGCGTGGGGCACAGCGTATGTTTCCAACCATACGGTGGTTGCTTCCACCATGGTAAGCACATAGCGCTTGCCTTGTCGGGTCGGTGGGAGTGTGATATAGTCAATCTGCCAGGCCTCCCCATACTTGTACTTCAGCCATCGTCCTCCATAAAACCCACGCCTCCAGACATAATGAATTGGTGCCTTCATCTACCCATTGAGCTTATCTAGGGAAGGCCAGCATGGCCCAAATGCTGGATGCCAGGACATATACTACTCACCTCAAATCTAGAGAATTCCTACTACGAGGCAAAATGTATACCAATAGTTTCTAACATGCTGCACGCCAGCTCTTCCCTGCTTGTGATGATACAGCTCAAAAGTACCATGTTTCTTCTAGACAGTGGTGGTATTCTACCTTTTTCTCTACAATGGGATTTATTATTTGTCACTACAAAGGTATTTCAGTAACGTTTGCTTAGGACCTTTACTGCTTTACAAACAGTTGAGGACAGGAGACCTCATCTTGCACTACCAGCTCTAGGAATGATTCATCTCAGCCAGTGATGGGAGTGCAGCCAGGATTCCCAGGATTTCTGTGGAGGACCCCAAGAGCTCAGTGTTTCCAGGAAATTAAAACAATTTGTACAATTTTGTACACAAACGGCCAAGGAAAAATAAGCAATGAATGTTGGTACAAAACTAGGAGTCAATTTGCCTTAACACAGAGTATCCAGCTGAGACACTTTTTTTAAGAGGAAAAAAAAGTGCAATTCACCATCTTCTCTCATCATCATCCCAATGCCCTCAAAAAATCCCATGACCTTCATGAGGAAAGCATTGCAAGTACCTTCAAATAAGATATCAAGCCAGCTGCTTCCTTCTCCACCTGTTTCTGATTTCTCAGGGCCCTCTCGCAGATCCTTGGGTTCTGCTCCATGTCTGAGTACAGTTCATGCAGGCATTGTTGAGTGTAGGACAAAGACTGCTCCTCAAATTCCTCTAATGAAATCAACTTGCAAAATGATACACTGAGGGGATACTCGTTGTCAAATTCATCCAAGATCTCCATTCTGTACCTGATCAAAGACGACAGGGTGGGCTGTATGCTCTTCTCCAGCTGGTGGAGGCAAGAGAGCTGTTTCGTGGAGATGAACCATAGCCTTCTTCCTGCCCTGTCAGGAAGCAGGGACATAAACCAGGACAATAACACCCCCTGCCACAGCTCACCAACACCTTCCTGAAAGCCTCTGCCAGCAAAACCACCTCTGTAGTGTGATAGCACCAAGCCTGGGTGGAAGCTTTGGCACCCGACCTTACCAGGGCAGGAAAACTGGGGCAGACATGGTCCCTGCCCTCCCCTGGCTTCCAGGCCAACATCATCCCTTTCCCTCCAGCTCCTGCGACGCACAGCGCTAGCCAAGGGCAGACCTCCCGCATATGGGTCTCCCAGAGCAGGGAACAGCCAGAGGCTCAATCCCCTCACACAGCCATGCCCCAGGGGGGACACAGCCCTGAGGGGGCCAGCCCTGAGGAGACCCCGGCGGGAGCGCGAGGCCGCGCAGGGAGGTGGGGGCTGCCCCGCGGGGCGCA
>NW_009922741.1:0-238 GCF_000696875.1 Nestor notabilis
GGTTCTTGGTGGGGCGGGAGGTTTCTATGGGGTCGCTGTAGGTCTCCATGGGGTTCCTGGAGATCTCTATGGGGTTCCTGGAGGTCTCCATGGGGGGCTTGGGGGTGTTGGACGTTTCTATGGGGTCGCTGGAGGTCTCCGTGGGGTTCCTGGAGAGCTCTATGGGGTTCCTGGAGATCTCCATGGGGGGCTTGGGGGTGTTGGACATTTCTATGGGGTCGCTGGAGGTCTCCATGGG
>NW_009922742.1:0-604 GCF_000696875.1 Nestor notabilis
CAGCTTCCTGCTCCCGGCAGGACGCAGGGGGAAGGCTAAAACTGGTCGGAGCCCATTGTGCGAGCAGCTCCAGCACCAACCCCCCCAGGTGCCCCCTTCCTCTGCCCAAAGTCCCACTTACTCCAGGATCTCGTTGTACTCGATGGTCTCCTCCAGGTTCTGCAGGTTGGGGTTGACGCTGCGGATGGCGCGCATGTAAGCCTTGAGCAGCTGGATGTCCCTCTTCTGCAAGGGGCAGGAAGGACAAGGCTGGGGTTGGAAAGGACCTTCCGATCACCTGCCCAACAGCAGCTTCACCCACCCCAGCTTCTGGGGGCCGTGGGACATCCCCCCCTCCCCCCCAGGACCCACCTGCTCGGCCAGTTGATGCTTGTGCTCAGCCGAGGTCTTCTCCAGCTCAGCGATCCTGGTCTGCTGCTGCTGCACCACGGATCTCAAGTGCTTGATGCAGTTGTGGTTTGGCAGCTCGTCTTTGGGCATTTCCAAGCTGGGACGAGGAGAAGGGGACAAAGACGAGGGGAGTTACACACCCGAGCTCTTGGCATCGGCACGGAAACAGGCTCCAGCACAAAGCCAGGACAAGGGGAGCTGCTGGAAGCTCGGA
>NW_009922743.1:0-1041 GCF_000696875.1 Nestor notabilis
TGAAGGGCCTGGAGCACCAGTCTCATGAGGAATGGTTGAGGGAACTGGGGGTGTTTGGCCTGGAGAAAAGGAGGCTCAGGGAGACCTTCTCACTCTCTACAACTACCTGGAAGGAGGTTGTAGAGAGGTGGGGGTCAATCTCTTCTCCCGAGTAGCAAGTGACAGGACATGAGGATATGGGCAGGGGAGGTTTAGATTGAATATTAGGATAAATTTATCCACTGAAAAGGTTGTGAGGCATTGGAACAGGCTGCCCAGGGACATGGTAGAGTCACCATCCCTGAAGGGATATAAAAGACGTGTAGATGTGGCATCTGGGGACATGGTTTAGTGGTGGCCTTGGCAGTGCTGGCTTAACGTTTTGACTCCATGACCTTAAAGGTCTTTTCCAACCCAAATGATTTTACGATTCCGTGATTCTATCCTGGGCTGGATTCCAGTGTCCCAAGCTGGGCTGGATCCCAGCATCCCAGATCTCCTGCCAGCCTGTGCTGCCCTGGCTCCTGGGGCTCCCTGGCAGATTCCAGCCAGCCGGCACAGCCCTGGCTGCATTTCAGGCACCTCCACAAGTGAGTGAAGCTGCACGAGGGCTGTGGAGGGAGGGATGCATGGACTGATGCATATGTGCACGATGCCGGATGGCCAGATGCACGTGTGCACAATGGATGGATGGCCGGATGGACAGACGGCACCAGGGCCAGGCAGAGCCAAGGGGTCCCAGTGACCTTTCAGAAGTGGTGAGGAGAAGCAGTGAACCCCAGCAACGTGCCTTGAGCAGGGTCCAAGCCCAGGTGCTCTTACCTGTTGATGAGATCCTCATTGCTGTCACTCTCCATCTCATCCTCGATGGCCGCCTGCAGGTCCCCAATGCGCTTGAAGGCCAGCTTCAGGTCCGACTGCAGGCTCTGGTTGGCGGCTTCCAGGCTCTCCAGGTCCATCTCCTGCAGGGAGGGAGCAGGTTGAGCTGGGTTACGCAGGAAAACCCCCCTGTCCAGCCCTATTGAGGGACCCTCACCAGCTCGTGCTTCTTGCGGCTGGCCT
>NW_009922743.1:1083-3198 GCF_000696875.1 Nestor notabilis
CCCGCCGGCCCCTTGTGCTGCCCCTTCTCCCGGTTCTCGGCGGCTGCGCGCTGATCCCGCTCCTCCGTCAGCTTCTCCATGTTCTCCTTCAGCCGTGTGGCCAGGCTCTGCAGAGCAGCAGGCACAGAGTCACCCCAGATCCTCCCATGGACCCCTCACCCTACAGCAACACCCACCAAACGCGCACCCAACAACGGACCCCATCCCCAAGGGGATGAAGGAGAAATCCCTCCCTCCAAGGGCCAGGGAAGGGGCAGCACAACCTCGAGGGCTTTGTTGAATTGGAAAAATAGATTTAACTGTCTGTGAAGTAATTAAAGCGTGTAACGTAGGGAAAAAATAGCTCCATTCTCCCCCAGCCACTGAGCCAGCCACTGCATATTTATGGCCCCGGCAGAGAGAGCGGGGAAGGGAAATAATAGCTTGGAAAATATTAAGAGGAGAGCTAAGCTGCTCCACTCCCCGGCAGAGCTGCAGAGGCAGCATATAAAGCAGGCTGCGTTTAGCGGGGCCGGCAGAGTCTATAATTTCCCTAAGTCAATGCAGGGAGAGAGCAGCACTTTGCCGGGCTGGGTGGTGGATTACTGTTATCGGCGCTTGCAGGGAGCTTTCCCTGCAGGAATGGGGACAGCTGCCAGCAGGGGAGGGCTGCAGCATGGGGGGCCTGGCGAGGGGATGTTGGGGATGTGTTTGGGGATGCCCTGGGCAGCTACTCATCATGGTCCCAGCGTATCCCGGTCCCAGCCGGAGGGACCTACCTCCAGGCGTTTGACTTGTGTCCGCTCAAACTCCAGCCTGGTCTCCAGCTCACGGATCTTGGCCTCTTGTCGGCTCACCAGTGACTTATCCACCATGGATTGCTCCAGGAATTCCAGCTGGCTCTGCAGGCCTTGCAGCTGCAGGGGAAGCACGGCCTCAGCCTCAACCACAACCTCCCTGGTACCTCGCTGCCAGCCGTGCTGCTCCCATCCCAATGGAGAGCTCCCCATGGGAATGCTCGGCACCCCACAGTGTGGGCAGCAGGTCTCTGGGTGGCCCCTTGTCCCCCTGGCTTCACTCGGGGTGCATGCCCATGTCCAGTGTCAGTGCTCCCCACCTTCTCCTGAAGCTCCTGCTTTTCCTTGCTGACCTCCTCCAGCTGTGCCTGGAGGTCGCTCATCTGTGCCAGATCCCGGGATGCCTGTGGGACACACCGGTGCCATCAGCAGGGACTTCACTGTGCTGGCTCCAAGAGAGGAGTTACGGGGGTGCCATGGCTGCTGTTCCCCCTCACCTGAGCCACAGCCGCCTTGTGCTTCTTCATCAGCTCATTCATGTCCTCCTGGTCCTCCTCCAGCCGACTCTGCACCTCATTCTTCTCCCGCTGCAGCCGGCTCAGCTGCTCTTCCAGCTGGGGGGAGCCACTTGTTTCTCCCACTGCACCCCAGAAGCAGGGCACCCACCCCCCAAAATCACCCAAGCGGTGTGGGGTCACCCTGACAGCATGCATGGGGCTGGTGATGGGTCTCCCCCTGGGTGCAGATGCGGCATGACCCCATCATGGTGCACTGCACCCCAAAACCCACTTACTGCTGCCTTGGCCTTGGAGAGGTCGTCAATCTGCAGGTGAAGGTCTTCAATCTCCACCTCCATGGACTTGCGGGCCTTGACGGCGGCCGCGCACGTGAACTCTGACTCCTCCAGCTGCAGGGACATGGCTCAGTGCCCGGCTTAGGGATGGGGACACCCCGTGCCCCTCAAGGGCTGTGTGGGGTTTTGGGGGATCTGGATGCTCACCTGGTTTTTGAGCTGGGCGATCTCCCTCTTGCTGGGCGCATTGTTCTTCAGGTGGTCCAGCATGATCTGTGCATCAGCCAGCAGTGCCTTCGTCCTCTTCAGGTCCCGGCGCAGGCGTTTCTCCGTCTCAAAGTCCCGCTGGTTGGCCTGTGGCAGCGGGGATCATTCCAGGACACTGTGCCAGCAGCATGCCCACCCCACCATGGGGTTCACAAAGTCAGCCTGCACCTACCTGCTCACTGACAGCAGACAACTTGCTCTCCAGCTCCCGTTTCTCTCTCAGCACCTTCTGCTTGTCCTCATACTCCTCCTCCAGCTGCACCTCCATCTGCTTCAGCT
>NW_009922744.1:0-6718 GCF_000696875.1 Nestor notabilis
TATAGAGTTACCTTTTGTTACTTTTATACTTCAAAGCCAGGCTGTGTCATTCATAACTTTGTAGCGCGTTTGTATATTTTACTATTTGCACGTGTTTTTGCAGACAGTGTATTTATCACCGGAAATCCACAAGAAACTGTATCTGTTGCTTTAATAAACTGCACTGTTTAAGTTGCTAGTCGTAAATCTCTCATTGAATGCGACCAGATCCTTCGGTGTGGCCGTGTTAGTTCGTGAGTACGATTAGACTGAAGGTGCAGTACACTATTAGTGCATCCGGAATCGTGATTACTCAGTATATTGAATGGGACCGGACTGATAGTGGTAAACTGGATATCACTCAGAATTTAAGCCTAGCCACACCCAGCCCCTCTGATATCTGAGGACCAGCTGGAACCCAAGGGGGTTTATTTTCTGCCAAATTCCCTTACCTCTGAACGCAACAGTGTCAATCACTAGTCTCAGTTGGCTGGCTAAGTGTACACTGTCCTACCATTGAGATCATTAAGATGTAAAGTATCATTGGCTCCAGTACTGATGTTTGGTATACAGACAATTTGCAATTTACCTCACTGCCCACTGATCTAGTCCATACTTCATCAATTTGTTAGTATGTTAGTAGGAAGGGTATTGCAAGACTTGCTAAAGTCAAGATAAAAAACAACTGCTCCTCTCCCTTGATCCACCAAAGTAGTCATCTGACAACTCCAAATCACCTTCTTATCCCTGACATATTTGGAGATAACCACCAGTGACCTTGTAATGTCACCAGCCACTTTCCTCAGCTCTTGTGGGTGCATCCCCTCAGGTTTGATTTTTTTTTTTTTTAACATGAAATTTGTTTGAATGTTCCCTAGCATGACTCTTCTCCACAAAGGAAAAGTCCTCTTCCCCTCAGACTTTCCCACAGGTCTCAGGCATCTACTGTTCTTGAAGATAATCTTATCTAGTCCACACTGCAGCAAAGAAAACACCTTGGCCTTCTTCATATACCTTGTCACCAGCTGCTCTGCCTTATTCAGCAGCACATTGTCTTCCCTTGTTTTCCTTTTGCCAATGAGTTACCTGCAGAATATTTTAATTAGAATATTATAATAATTACAACAGATCTTAATAATTTGTAATTTTTATTAATTATTATTGTCAAACTTATTTGCTCTTCATCCCAAAACATCAGTGAAGGATCATTTTCCAGTTATTTCTCTTGGTTTTCCTTTAATGCAAATGATTTGTGAGCTCTGTACATGATAGAAGCAATGAAACTCATTTTACCCCCTTTGAACCATCCATTGCCTTCTGTCTCTAATGCACTGTCTCAGGAATTCTTTTTAGAAAAAAGGTATTTAAGATGTAGGTCAATGTAAGCTACAATAACCTGCATTTATCACATGTCCATACTACTATTATACAAGACACAGGTAATAATTATAGAAGAATAGATGGTCTAAGAGTTACAAATTCAGATAGGAAAAGAGCATGAGTAACAGCCTTGCCTTTACCCAGCAGCCTGAGCAAGGGTGTCATGAGGGATGAAAAAGTTTTTTATTTTCCCTCTGCTTCCACAGAGTAAGTGCACTCTGGACTGAAAGCCGACTTCACAAGAAAGCAAACCTTAGACCAATAAAACACATCCTTTCACATCTTGTTTCAAGGTCCCAGCTGACATCTTTTCAATGGGAATATGTGCAAATGGCAATGTGGAACAAGTATCTCGATCAGTGAACTCCAGAGTATGCCTATATCTTTGTGGTTTACACTGAAATTTTGCTCCTAACATCATGGTAAAAAAGCAAATCCTAAGTCCTATGTCAAACAGCTGTACACCCACTAGTTTGAAAGATTTTAAAGAAAGCTCACTGACTTCCTACTTTATTTCTTTTGAGGACTAATTGCTTGTTTGATTTTCACAGTTCTTTTGTGTGAGTGAAGAGAGCTGATTGATAGAGTGAAGAGAGCTGATAATACTATACAGTTCAATATCACTCAGTGATTTTCATTATGAAAATTTTTATATTAAAAATACTGCTTAGCTTTCACTACAGGTGAAGGGTCAAAATAAAACTGTAAGACAACTCTCCTTCAAGAAAACTTGGTCAGCAAAAAGATGACCCAAGGCTTCACTATTTGAAATTAATTTACCAAGCAATATATTGTCACAATTCTATTCTAACTGAGAACAATTTTTATATTGAAATATGTATTTTACTAAGGTGGTTTTCATTTTGCTCACCCTGGCGGATTTTTTTTTTTGGTGGTGATGGTTGGGTTTTGGTGTTTTGTTTTTGCTTTTGTTTGCTTGATTGATTGACTGTTTTCCTCCAGAAAAATATAAAAAAACCCCAGACCCCAAAACACTAGAAACAAATAAACCAAAGGGAGAAAAAAATTTTAGCGAATACTTTTTAAAAGCAACTGTAATATTTTAAATTCCTGGATGTGTGTCCTAGTTTCAGCTGTAACAGGGTTTGGGTTTTTTTCGTACCTTCCTAGTAACTGGTGAAGTGCTGTGTTTTGGCTTTAGTGTGAGAACAATGCTGATAACACACCGATGTTTTAGTAGTTGCTGAGCAGCACTTACCCTGATCAAGCACTTTTCAGCCTCTCATGCTCTGCTAGTGAGGAGGGGCACAGGAAGCTGGGAGGGAGCAGAGACAGGACACCTGACCCAAACAAGCCAAAGGGGTATGGAATACTCCTTTGCATATCATGCCCAGTATATAAAGTGGGGGGAGTTACACAGAAGGGATCTGTTCCTCCTTGGGTTGGGCTGGGTATTCTTCTGTGAGTGTTGAGCAACTGTATTATGCATCACTTGTGTTTTGTTTTGTTTTTTTCTTCTCCCTTTTAGTTTTATATTCTCTCCCCTTGTTCTTTTCCTTATCAGTATTAGTAGTAGTGTTAGTATTACAAAATCATAGAATCATAGAATGGTTTGGGTCGGAAAGGACTTCAAGATCGTTTAGTTCCAACCCCCTGCCATGGGCAGAAATGCCTGACACGACAATGTTTCCAACCTGGCCTTGAACACCACCAGGGGTGGAGCATTTACAACCTTTTTGGGCAACCTGTTCCAGTGCCTCACCACCATCACAGTAAAGAACTTCCTTATATTGTACTTAAGTTATTAAAAGGTTCTTATCTCGATCTGTGGGGTTTACATTCTTTCAATTCCCTTCCCCATCCTGCTAGGAGCAGGGAAAGGAGGGAGGAGAGAGAACGCCTGCATGGTGCTGAGTTACTTGTTGGCTCTAAACCACAACAGTGTGCAATTTTTACAAAACTGTTCAGAATGGTAAGAATAGTGAGAATACAGACAATAACAGTGTATGATTGTGATACAAATCTACTTTAATTCACTACATACATAAAACATCCTCTTCCATACTCATTCTATATACAAACCAAAAATGTAATAATTGTGAGATACTAGGAAAAATGAATTAAACATGGAGTCTTTCTAAATAATTCAATTTTTCTTTGAGTTTTCTTTCAGAAAAGAAAGCTTGCTTTGAATTAATTAAGTTAAAGATTTTCCATTGCACAGAATTCCAAAGAAAAACATTTACAGAACCTTAAGAAATTGAAAGCTATTACAAGGATTTCTGTTATTTCATTTCCTTGCTTCATGCTTCATGCAGTTTCTGTAAAAAAAAAAAAAAAAAAAAAAAGACTATGTACTGTACAGGTTACTTTTCAAACAAATAATTTGCAGTGCTATCCAAGACTAAATTCAATTCTGAGTTAAACCATGCCTGCCAATTATTTCCACCTATCTATTTGATAGACTAGTTCTATTCAATTCAAATTCTATTCTCAACAAAATTTTTTATGCAACAATACACTCAGAAATTGATACTTTGTTTGAGACAGAAACAATAAACTTTTCTTTACTGTTCCTTTAGTGGAAGAAAAGAGAGGAACAGCAGAGAATCTGCAAAATTTTATATTACAGCACTAGCTGTGTGGAGGTTCTAAAGCTGTTGTTTTTCATGTCAATGTTAGTTTAAATGAAAGCTGTATGACCAGGTTGGGAGCCAAAAAAATATTTCAAGTTCACATTTTGAAAAAATAAATGAACCTGTCTGCTTTCAAAATAAGTTTGAAATGAATACTTGAATTTCATAACTAAAGACATAATTTCAATTTATCACTCAGTATCTTGTACAGCAGACAGGCAGGAAATTATGGTTTAGTTTCTGTTGAGGATAATATAATGTAGACAGTTAGGAAAATATATGCTTCCATAATATGAGAAAAAATATGAGAAAAATTTACTGAGTTGGGGTATTTCTAATAAAAGGAGAAAAGGAGAAAGGTCATAGATAAATTTTCTTTACTGTTAGCTCATTTCCCTTCTTCACATATTCATTACTTAATACATTTCTACCAAGGATTCCACAGGCTACTGTATCCTCAGCATACCTGATCACTTTCCTCAAATGAGGCATAAAATTTGTTTTCTATCCATAGCCTTCACTGACTTTGGCTGGTATAACAACCAGAACAACTGTATAATATTGAAATCAATATATCTTGTGTTTTTTGACCTCTAAATGTATGTGAGGATGTGGTTTGTTGGTTTTTTTTTGTTTTTGTTTTTTTTTCGGGGAAGTGAATCACGGAATGTATTTAAATGTATATCCATTATATTAAGAGTTTGTACAGACTTAGAAATTTATAGTTATCAATCTGAATTCATATAGAATATGGATCTATGATCATGGGTGAACTGTATGAACACAGACTAATCATGTAATTTTTTATTATTTTATTTGCTAATTAAGTGATTAACCTGGGGAAAGAAAAGTGCCCATTGGTTTATGATTCTTACGAATTCTTATGACTTAAAGAATAATCATCCTAATATCCATGTACAATTGTTTTGACACACACTTAACTCACATTTTATGAAGCTATTTCTTGAACACAATGGTTAGGCAAAGTTGGAGATAAGCACAAGCAAGGAAACATATATTTTGAGCACAGTTCAGAAGAAAGTTGTGGTTCAATTTTTAAATATAGCAAAACTTCACTAATTTGCTTAGCAGTTTGGAAGACATCCTGAGTAAAGAATGCGCACCTAGTATTTTATATTGTAGAACTGAATCAAATGGTGTACGAGAATTTTTTTTTATAAAATGACAGAAGTCCCTATTTTTTAATATCTTTACGTTGTGGTTGCCCTCAGAATATTGTTTCCTCCTCTTCTCTACAGTATTAGTTTCGGGTGAAAAAAAAATTTTAGGATAATATTAAAAAGCAATAAACCCAGTCTTCTGTCTCTAAGAGCACTGTATTATGCTTTACGAGAGTCTGGAAACTGATTTGTCTATTGCCTGTACTATGTTTAATTATTCACTTCCTTTGTAAGTCACCTCATTTATAAACAATTAGTCCCAGTTAAAAAAAAAAAACAACCAACAAACAAAAAAACCCCCACCAAAACCAAAACAAATGCCAAAACTCAAACAAAAAACCCCCAACAAAAACAATTAAAAAAACCACCACAAACTAAAACAAACCAACCAACCAAACCACAAAAAACACCCAAAACCAACCCAAATGAACCAAAAAACCCAAACCTGAGAACCCCAACAGAAGAATTAGGACATATGTACTTAAAAGAAAGACTGAAACTTCTCAGGTGCATATTTTACTTACTTGAAATGCTTATTCTCACCGAAAGAATTGTACGTAATTTCAAGGCCAGGCTTTAATTTTCAGCATGTCTGAATTCTCTGTGAGGTTTTTTTCTCACCTTTGCACTGGCCCACACAATGAAACAAGAGAATTGTTTACAATGAAACACAGTTATTCATAAAACAAAATAACTTTTTCTTGGATAGTTCTTGAAAATAATTTTTAGTGTGCCTATTGCATATGAATTGCTTGTTTGGTGGACTTACTGGTGAAGAACTTTTCACTTTCTTGGTTATCTTGTTATGCAAAATAATGTTTTTACAAGCTGCAAATCTCAACATTTTAGAGATGCTTTGATTGCAATGAAAAGGCGATTTTTTTTTCTTCCACATTTAATTTCTATGTATGATTTGCGTAGTTAGGTTTACTTTCAACAAGTATTAGGACTGAATCTCTCATTTTCTGTATACACTGTCAAAAAAGTGTCTTACTTTTGGCAAGCTGAATATATTGCAGAGTTAAAATCTTTAAGGTTGGGTAAATTGTAATTATAATGATATTCAGTGTCAGAAGTGCTTAATAAGGGGAGAGTAGATACTTACTTGATTTTTTCCCCCCATTAATCGGGATCATTATATTAATTTTGTGAAAAGTTAATGTAAATCTAAGATTGCATAACTTTCTATAGCAGACGATGGATTTTTAGGCTGAAGAATTTCTATAGTGTTTAACATAATGAAGTCAAATCATTATCTCTTCAGCCAGAGGACAGCTTGCATTGTAAATAATGCTGATTAAATAAGTAAAAAGGAAATCTACATCAGCTGATAAACTTTTCATATTTTAAATCAAGCTAGTTACAGGGAAAGAAAAGATGGATCTAGGGCAGAGAATTAAACTCAGAGATACTAGATTCTAAGAGTGTATTGCTTATACGGTCAAATAGCATAAAAATGCAAAATTAAGTCTGATACTGCTGGAAAAAACTTTCAATCATACTGAATTTTAGTATAATAGAAAGCTTGAGAATAAGAGTTTTGTATGAAACATTTTGTCGTGGTTCAAGCCCAGCCGGCAA
>NW_009922745.1:0-8810 GCF_000696875.1 Nestor notabilis
GGGCTCGAACCGTTTCTGAGGGGTGTCGGAGGCTTTTGCGTCAGCAGAGAGCTTTGACTCTGTTTCCTTTGTTCCGGAGCGCGATTGTAGGTGGCGGGGTTTGTTCGCGCCGCGGGAATGGTGGAGCCGGGCCCTCGCAAGGCGCTCTGCCGCCGGGCCGGCCTCTGCAGCCGCAGCTGAGGCCTTCGGTCCCCGCCTCTAGCCTCTCGGCGTTCTAGTATTTGTTCGCGATTTTGGTACCCTTCTGCAAGAGACGTGAGCTGCCTCACTGTGGTGGTTTTGTGCGTCTGAAGGAAAAAAACAAGTGACGAAATCATGTCATTCGTTCAGTTGGGTTTTTCAATTCAAAACTGAATTCATACTCTTGCATCTCTTAATAGCTATTTTTTTCTTCGTGTATTATTTTTCACTAAGAACATGTCCGTTGTGGAGTAAGAGGAAAAAAGTGTGTGTTTTCAGACAAACTCCTTTTTCCCCAAGCTGACCAGCAGTCCAGGGTGTTCTCTAGAGGAAACCGGACATCAGTGCTGGAACTGGCGATGGCTTTATGCTTTGTTTAAGCTTCCCAGCTGTGAGTTACTTGAAGCAACAAGACAGTCTTGTTCTATGTTCTGCTTGGATTCACTGGCTTACCTTGTGTCTGTGTGGCTGTTCTCTAGGAATGGTTTTGAAGACCGGTTATCCCCCCGTGATGCAGTGATGGCCAGACCTGGGCGGAAGCAAAGCTCTCAGAAAAGAGTTTCTGGTATCCTTTTCTTGAAAAGACTGCTCATCTTCTCTTTAACTGTTGCTTGCTGTGTTCATAAGGTGCTTGTATTTTTGCCACTGCTTTGATTTTGAGCATGGTTGGAATAGTTTTAAAACATACTGCAAGTTACTCTTTGGTTTATGCCTATTTGAAGTGAAGAATGTATACATATAATGTGAAATTGAGAAGTATTCTGCAGCCAAAATTTTGCTGTCGAACTGTCTTGTATTTTCCCCTTTCTGTGTGTAGTCTGTGGTATTAGTATGCATTATGAAGGAGAAAAGTTACAAAACAAAACTATGATTGCAGTGTCCAAAAACTACTAGAGAGGGATATCAGTGACTGACTGAAAGTGTGACTGGGAAATCTGGGTGAGGTTCATTTACAAAAATACTGTGTTGTCAGTGATATGGTACGTTACTTGGCCTTAGCAGAAGAACTTCAGGATAAGCCAAAAGATGCAATTCTTTGCCTTTTCACAGAATAGCATTTCCTCTGAGTGGGATCTTTTTCTCTCCTTTCCTTTTCCCTACGTTGTAGTCCCAAACCATGTGAAAGCTGTTGTAGTGATGGCTCGGAACAGATATTAAAGTAGACTTGGGGAAAGGAGTCAGGGTAGAATAGGGAAAGTAAGAGATTGTTGAAATGCTTGTATAGTCGATTCTTGACTATGTTTAGATTTATTATTTCAATTAGGGGTTAAATATGATTACAGGGATGTTGCATTGCCTGTGTCCTAAACTTGTGCCATCACATCTGTGTCGTGTTGTGTTTCACAGTTTTTCATGGGCTTATGAGCTCAGGTTGATGTCAGCCCAAGACCTATGTGAGCCGGAGCTTACTCCATTTCTGAGTTTTTGAAACTTAAGTTTTCTTCAGTCCATTACATCTGAATTTTATGGTTTTATGCTCTTTTGCACATGTTGTGTTCCCAGAGTATTGTTAATTATTCAGTGTGTGTTAACTTTCCATCCACAGTAATAGCAAGAGAAATGTACAGACAGATCTAAATTTCTACAGAACTTTCCCCCCCTCACACTTACTTACTGTAAGAAAAAAAATAACATGTGATTTGACAGCAAATAGAACAGCATTTTTCTGGTTATGATAGCAAAGGAATCCAGAACATTTTCTTGTCCATCTGGTTTTTGCAAGCAAAATAGTGAAGTAATGGCCCTTGATTATATTGTGCCTAAGAATCGTGATGTTCTTGGATGCTGATATGACGTGGGATACTGAAACTTTGGCACAACTACTTCTTAGTAAACCATATGTAGAGCACTGAACCTAGTTGCTGACAGGCAGAAGCAAAGTAGGGCAACAGAGACATTTTCTGTTAAAGTCATCAGCACACTGGGACTGAGCGAGTGAAAACTTTTTTTTACATGCATTCAGTCTCAGATTTTCTTATTGCATAGCACAGAGCAGCTCCTTGTAGGACAAAAGTATTCTTTTTGATCTGAATGGTGAGGAGGAATTCCAGACCTGGCATTCTCATATCTCCAAACTTTGCTTTGCAGTGTCCCTTTCAGCCCTCCAGCTTTTAAGCTTCTGGTGAAACATTTTGTGATCTAACTCAGGCTTATGAATGGTACTTTCTGCTCCAGTCTGAAACAGTAGATGTGTAATCTTCATAATATTTGAGCTACTGCAAAATATTTTTCCTTTCCCAGTATTCACAATCGTTTTGAATAGAGCCAAAAGCATGGCTTCTTAACTCATTTATTAATCAGTTCTTGCATCCGTGGATGACTCTATTGGAAACACAACACCCAGAGGCCAGTTGCTGTCCCGAACTCCCAGTTCATTGCATCGCCAGCCAGGTAAGACTGCTTTATTTCTTTAGTTAAGGGAAGTGGAGTTCATAATTGATAACAATTCATAAGGAGAAAGACATGGATGCACTGTAGTGGGTCCAGTGAAGGGCTGCAAAGTTATTTAGGGGATAGGAGTAGCTGACATATGAGAAGAAGCTGAGAAGAGCTGGGATTGTTTAGCCTGGGAAAGAGGAGGCTTGGGGGATCTTGTTATACCTGGCAGGAGGGTAAAAGACAGCCAGGCTCTTGGTGGTGCCCAGTGAAAAGACAAGAGGCACAACAGGATATACAGGGAATTCTGTTTAAGCATAAGAAAAGCTTTTTTCACTCTAAGGGTGATTGAATGCTAGAACTGGTTGCCCAGATGGTCTGTGGAGTCTCTGTCCTTGGAGGTAACCATAATTGACTGGAAACAAAACCTTGAAGATAACTAAAGCAACCTTTTCTAGTTGACACTTCCTTGGGTAGCAGGGTTGGAGTAGATAATCTCCAAAGGTTCCCTCCAACCTCAGTGTGCTGGGTTGATGCTGACTGGATGCCGGGTGCCCACCAAGCCGCTCTATCACTCCCCTTCTCAGCAGGACAAGGTGGGGGAAAGAAAACCTAACAAAAGGCTCGTGGGTTGAGAAAAGGACAGGGAGAGATCACTCGGCAATTACTGTCACGGGCAAAACACATTCGACTTGGTGAAATTTGTAATAAATAAATCAGAGTAGGGTAATGAGAAATAAAACCGAATCTTAAAACACCTTCCACCCATCTCTCCCTTCTTCCTCACCCCGAGTAGCATAGGGGGACAGGGAATGGGGGTTGTGGTCAGTCATCACAGATTGTCTCTGCCACTTCTTCCTCCTGAGGGAAGGACTCCTCACACCCTTCCCCTGCTCCAGGGTCCCTCCCATGGGAGACAGTCCTCCACAAATTTCTCCAACATGAGTCCTTCCCACGGGCTGCAGTTCTTCACACACTGCTTCAGCGTGTGTCCCTTCCATGGGGTGCATCCTTCAGGAACAGACTGCTCTAGCCTGGGTTCCCTATGGGGTCACCAGTCCTGCAGCAAACCTGCTCCAGTGTGGGCTTCTCTCTCCACGGGGCCGCAGGTCCTGCCAGGAGCCTGCTCCAGTGCAGGCTTCCCGCGGGGTCACAGCCTCCTTCAGGCATCCCCCTGCTCCAGTGTGGGGTCCTCCATGGGCTGCAGGTGGAGATCTGCTCCACCATGGGCTGCACCATGGGCTGCAGGGGCACAGCTGCCTCACCATGGGCTTGTTTTCTTTGTTTGACTGTATGTACAGTATCATTTCAGTCTCTCTCAAGTATTTGTCTCTTTGATCTTCAGGATACCTTACTTTCATATCTCAAGAGTTCAGGGAAAATCTGTGGTGAATCAAGAAACATGTTAGTACAAGGACAGAAACCTCGAGACAGAAACCTTTGGTTCTTCAGCTTTCTTGCTCTGCGTGAAACTGATGCATGGAAAACTGAATCTACCTATTGATAGGAAGCATTCCAAGGTCCCTGTACCTGTTTGCAATGGCCTTGCACCCTTGTAATTCAAGGGTGTCAGAGATCTGATGAGATACACTTTTGTGGATCCTCAGGACTGGGAACATTCCGAGAAAATTCTGTTTACCTCGGACACTGGGGAAAGGGGGGCAGAAACAAACTAAGTGCCATAAACATTTGATCATCTGTTTCCTAACTGCATGGAGTCTGATGGAGGCCTTGGACCTGCTTTTTATTTTGTGGTTGTATATGCTGTTGTGGGTTTCTTTGGTGCCTTTGAATCCAACAGTCCTCCGGTCCAAAAGGAAACATTCATGATCTCAATGCTGACTGAAGCTGTCTTGTTATCAAGAACTGCTGCTGAGGGTTGTACAAGCACTTTTTTCTCCAAATTGGATAACAGAATATGGGGACTGTGTCATTCCTTCATTACCGCTGTTGACACAACTCCTGATTTGGCTGTCACTGTCTTGATGCAAACAAAGTTTTTAGATGTTTTCCCAGGCTGTTTGTGGTTGATAAGGGGATCAAAGTAGCTACTATCTTCATGCAAATTCTGTGTTCTTTGGGCTGTGTGAAGGTCTGTTGTGGTGGAGCTCCCTGTTGTCTTAGAGTGTGGCATTTATAATCTTTCAAAGCAGCGTCTCCGTTTTTAGCATAGCTCAAATATTCATGGGTACACTAGCCACTGCACTGATGTGCAGGAGTATCTGGAGCAGATGCAGTGCTTGGTAGAGCAGACTTGTGGTTGCCTTTTACTTTAAGGGTTTGGAGACCAGTTTCCAAGAGAGACTGGAGATTTACTGTGATTTATGCTCATGGTGTGTGTTTACCAGTGAACTCTGGTAACTGAAGGCGTGCCACATATTTGGTACATAATACGCTCACGTTCAACCTGGCATCAGACATCTGTCTGGAATGCGGCTGGACTTGAGGAAGAACTGAAATGACAATAGATAGGCTTTGTCTTTACATTTATATGTGCCCTACTTGAAAAACTAGGGCTTGAGTATACTCCAGACTTGGTCACCAGGGTGTTTGTATAATTCCAGCATAGCTAGATATGTAGATTATTAAGTTCCGTTATTGATAACTTCCTTATTTCTAAGTGTTCTTGGGCCTGAGACTTGTTTTTATTTCATAAGTGGTGATTGTGGGTTTAGGGGTTTAGTACAAGCCTTCTGATGGAAGGAAAGTGAAGATAGACAAGAGCAAGTTACTTCTTGAGGTTGGTTTGTCTGTTTCTTGTGTGCCAGAACTGGATCTTATAAATACTTCAATCTCCATGATAAGATTTCTTTAGAGACCCTTGATAGACCACAGTGGCCTTAAATACTTTTTCTTTTCAGAAAAGATGCTCTCTTTCTCTTTCAGTTATGGCACTAACTCGGAGCTTCATGAAACCATCAGATATGTCTGCCATCCTGGGAACAGGAGGGCAATCTCCACTGATTCTACAAAGTCCTGGACTTTTTGGCAATCTGTCAGGGGTAAGATAGAGCATCTTTTTCTCTTTTGTTCCTGTGAAACTCATAAGAAATTACAAGTTTATAGTGTTGTTTGTGCCAAGGACAAACTGGGGGTGGTACAAGCTTGCTAGTACTACTCTTGCTGCTTACTACTAGTATTATTTATTATTGTGGTGTTCTTTGAAATGCTGTGATGAATTTTAAGGGTTTTAAGGACTTGCTAAATACACCATGTGTGTTGAGCTGGTCCTTATAACATCAACTTGCAACTACAAAAATCCTGACTTTGCTTGTTTACAAATTCATCCAAGACAATTGTTCTATGTCAGCAAGTTAAACCTGATTTTTTCTTATTTTAGCACTCTCCAGTATTGGGCTTCACTTGGATGTTAAAGTTTGGACTTCAAAGACCAAGCTCTTGACTTTTCAGATGGTGTTAATCATCTTCTGCCTTTGGCAAAACACTGATTAGAAAAGTTATCAGTAGGGATGTCTGAAGTATTTAACCTCTGTTTATTTTTAAATGAACTTGAAACAAGATGTCCCTCTGCATGCACATTTTAGTTCATTCTCCCTTTTAGTTGTTTCTGTAGTTTCTTACAGCCCATTTGTTTCTTTAAATTATCAGGTTCTGGGGCCTAGTTGATCAGCATGTGTACAGCTCTTGGCAAGGGCATTCTTCCTTTGATTCAGAGCCTCTTGTCATTCTGTAACTAGTGTTTTGTGGAGTACACTTTAGGTTAGCATTTAGTGCTCTGACTTCAATCCAGTTTAGATTAGCAGGGGGAAATTTGGGACTAGACAAAGGCTTTCACAGGAGGGCAATGGAAAAAGGACTTAAAATTATGTCTTGTGGAAATTTACTTGCTGGTAGATAAGAACACCCATCAGCCTTTTTTGTGTGTCCCATAGAGACTCAATAGGATTTTAGTGGAACTGAGTTTCTTGTTGTTCTTACTCTGCAGTTGGAGTGCTATCGCATTCTGTTCTGCTTGGCTGGAGGGCAGTAATGGCAGAGATGAGGCAAGAGGAGTACTGAGGGTAGAAACTTGGGCATAAAAGGAAGAATAACAGGTATATGTCTGCAGTTTTTGGATATGCTTAAGAGGCTGCTACAGGCAATGTCATCGGGTTCCCTCTTTGCGGTTTCCTGGGTAGGACCATTTTAAGAGTCTGAAAAAAGAATCATCCGGTGGCACATCTCTAGCTCTTTGTTTAGCATTAGTTGTTGATGAGAAGTCAATTGCTGTCCTGGAAACAACTGCAGAAAGTTGACCTGTCACTGCAGGATAGGTATAGTCTGTCTTCTGCTTTGGCCATTTTGCTGCTCTGATGTCAGATAAGTTATCAAATACCTCCCCTGAAATAGCCCCCACAAGGTATAGGTACATCTTTATTTCCCCCTGTAACATTCTGATACTTGCTATTATTTTAAACATACACTGCTTCATTTGATCAAGTGGTTTTGAGCAATTCACCAAGAAGGTTGGAAGACTGGTAAATGGTTCTGATTCAAGTTTTAACTATTTTACTTAACTTCTCACAGCTGCTTTACAACATAGTCAATGTTACTCTTGTTTACTTTGAACGACAAAATACTAAGTAAACATTTAGCATAATAGAATATGAAAGTTTACAGTGATTTATTTGTTTTAAAATGAAAAGTGATACATGGTTTTAAAGTGGATGGTCTTACCAGATTATCTGCTACTTTAGTTACTTCCTGAAAAAAAAATAGAGAATGTCTGTTTTTCAGATTAAAATTTAGCTTTTCAGAGCTGTTTGTTACAGGCTTGTAATAGAGATAGCTGTTTCTTTTCCTTATGTCCTTGTTAATGCTTCTAGTTGGATGAAAATAGCTGGACAGCAGCACTCTCCCCTCAGCAGACAGGAGTGTTTGCAAATCTGGACATGTCCAATATGACAGACAATGTGACTATGAGCGCTGTGCTGCTGCGTGAGGATGACCCTGGGGAAGCTGGTGAGACAATCTGAAGTTTTCATCATAACTGCCCACAGTTTCTGTTTGTGGGATATAAATATATATGTGTTTTTTTGGTTTGGTGGTTTTTTTGTTTGCTTGGTTTGGGTTGTTTTTTTTTTTTTAATCTTTTGCTTATATTTCTTTGTTAAAAACAGTCTAGTTTAAACGGTTCAGAAAGTTAATCTCTTCCAGTTATTGGAATTTTGATAGTTCGTGTCATCTGTGGAAGCTGATGGCGTAGATGGGATGCTCTGGTGAAGTAAGGCACAAACTGGTTTAGTTTTGTGGAGATACACAAATGAGTTTGTTGTTGAAACTTGTGCAGATGACAGGTTTACAATGAAAGTTCTATAATTATTTTACTTACCTTGTAGATTCTGTGTATCTTACTACCTTAGCTGAGAACTTCTGGCTTTATGGGACATAAATAGTACATATCATCATTGTCCTCATTTAGATTTACAAAAGATGAGATGCCTTGTCATCAGAAGGATTATTTTGTAGGCTGTTTGGTTTGGGGGTTTTTAGCAACTTGTGTCTAATATGTGTTCCTTCTTCAATCTGTTCTAGCTACTATGAGCATGTACTCAGATTTTCTACATTGCTTCCTGAAGCATACATCAACTACCATTTTCGATCTTGTGGATGAGTATGAAAGTATTTGTAACAGTCAGGTAAGTAGTTTGCTTGGGGGTGTTTATTTACTTTTATTTTATAATCCCTTCTCAAAGTAGTGTTGCTGGTTTACTTCAGGCTGAAAAGTCACAGTGCTTAACATAAATAGTTTAGATCTTCCAGCTGGTTACAGTCTTACGAGTCACTGAAGACCAGTATTGAATAGCATCTCTCTTTCCTCATACACTTCTTTGGCACAGGAATAAAAAATGCTGAATACTAAAAATGTCATCTGGCTGCCATTCCACCACATGTGTCAAGTGACAGTAAACATTAGCAGATGTATAGATATTTTTGTGTGTTAATGATAATAAGCTGGATTTAAATGTACTTATTTCTCTTGGGTATAAATAAATAAAATCATTATGATGCTTTAAGAGTTCTCTGCTATGTTACTAACAAGCTGGCAGTAGAGGGCTCAACACAGCTTGAAGGTGTCTTTGCTTTTAGACACCATTTTTTATTTGGATGGCTGTTGATATGACAGTTCAGGATGAGCAGGGATTGACAGTTTGAGAGGAAGAAATGATGATGCTTTTATCAGTATGTTGTTCATAAAAGAGAAAGGTGGACAGATCATTTTCTTTTTAAGAGATTTCATACCTGTGTTTGTG
>NW_009922745.1:8827-11203 GCF_000696875.1 Nestor notabilis
TTTTGTGCAAATTGTTGTTGGGGCCGAGTTGGAGGATGCTGAGATCTTTAAGAAGCTCTGTATCACAACTGTGTTCCCAAGTGGGAAGCAGACAAGAGGAGGAAAATAAATGTGGACTTGATTATTTTGTGAGATGATGGAACTTCTGAGCTGAAATGGAACTATCTTCCATTCCTCCTGTTTGAGAATATGGATACTATCTACAAGATTGTGGAATAGAGAGTGGTTGTTTTAAGCCATGTGGAATTTGGGGGGAGTTGATTGTGTGTTGCTATAGACCTACAAGAGTAAAGTGGAGGATGCTGCTCTAAGGATTGGCTTCCATGTTGCTGACAGGGCTTGGGATGGGAGTGGAGGGAGAACCTTGAGCATTCGTTCTGCCTCTCAGCTGTACCTTGGGATCAGCTCAGTGGCTTCTGGCAGCCATGAACTCTTTTAATATATTCTGGGAGGTAATAGAAGGGAACAGAAGATCGTGTTCATCTCTTGCATCATGATGGCACATCTCATTCTTTTCTCCAAATCTGTTGTTCACGTCTCACTTGAAAATTGATGAATAAATTGGTACCTGACAGATGGGGTACTCCTCAAATGTAGGAATTTGAGGTTGTTCTCAAAAGTAGTAGGAGCTCTGGGAGTTTTCTTCATGAGAAATAAAGGAAAAGATAATAGAATTTCTTTTTGGTGATACTGTAAATTACGAGGTTAACCAAAAGTTCAGGTTTTCTTATTTAACAGAGCTAGAAGGGAAAGGGTATCTGTCAGGCACTGATAAGTGCAGTTGCAAAGACCAGTAGGGCTGACCTTATGTTTGATATTGCTGTATATGGAAAAAAAGTTGGGAATTTTGATGGTTTCTTTTTTGTTTGGGATTTTTTTGTTGATGGTTTGTTTGGGGTTTTTTTCCTGGTTTGTTTTTTTTTTTTTGTTTTCTTTTCTTCCCCTCCCCCCCCTACCTCCCAGTCTTTTGGTGCTTTTCAGTTGATCAGCACAAGCTATTTTTATCTTGGCTTTGTACAGTGCTTTGCAAAACAAAGCTACTCTCTTGGTTTCTGGCTTCTAGGCTGTGGTAATATTATTTTTATTAATAATTAAGGAAATTTCTGGTGTGGAGCATCATCTGCCTGTTTTGAAGAGATGGTAATCACAAACGTGGTTGTTTGAAAGCATTCAGGATAATGAAAAGATTGCTGTGACGGCTGGACAATGTTACTGTGTTAATGTAAATGTTATTATCGATGTAAGTGGTATTATCTATTTACATTTATTTACCTCAGGTGAACATACTGGGGAAAATAGTTTATCGGGCAGCTCCGGGACAGCAAAAGTTTTCAAAAACTGCCAGTGTCTTGTGGCTTCTCAAGCAGGAGATGGTGACTTGGAGACTGTTGTCCTCACTTTACAGGTAAGTCCTTTGAAAAGCACGTTATATTTCTGCACGGAGCTGACCTTCTTGGATATATTTTTTAATGGATCTAAAAATATGGAATGAAGCAATTAAGTACCTGTTAATCTGTTTATGGAACTTGGTGCTGGTATATATGTCTATTTATTATCTACTTACAAGCATGAAAGTTGTAAAGGGGCCTGTTACTGCCTTCGCAACTTCAGGTATTGTTTTAAAAGAACGTTTTTGTAAAGGTGTTTTTAAGTGCGTTATCATGCATTCTGCTGAAGTTCCTCAGCTTTATTAACTTTTTGCATTTTTATTTCTAGAGATAGAATACAGTCTGCACTGGAAGATGAAACTGCATTTGATATCACAGTAAGCTTGGGCTTTTTAAGTGATATAAGAAGCTAAATACAAGCTAAATGCTTGTATTTTATTTTTACAATCACAATATTGCAGCCACTCAAGATCCAAAGGCGAAAGAAAGTAAACAAAAAATGAGACCGATTTGATTTTTATCAAGACAAATATTAAATCATTTTACATGCTTTGACAAGTGAATTTCAATATTACATTCTAAAGAGAAAAAGCTGGTGTAAAAGTATTATAAATGTACTATATTTCCTTCAACATTCCCCATACACTTGGAAAATTCACTAGAAATAACTGGGTTTTTGTAAACATTGCATCAGTAGCTGTAGTTTTCCCATAGGTCAGAGATAATTTTTGCTTTGCTTCAAACAACATGTGGTCTCAAGCTGTCTGGCCTTTCCAGTCCTGATTCCAATTTATCTCAGAGAAATCCAAATTTTCTAGCATTCTAGTTTCAGCTGTAGTCTTCTTGTCGCCGTCAATACAGTGCTTCCAGCCTTTGCTGCCAGATTATGCTTAGGAAGACAAAACAATAAGTAAAGTGACTCTGCCTCTGTAAAATTTATGATTGCAGTTGCTTTTTTTCTTAGTCATAAAATAGCTTCCTCTAGGAT
>NW_009922745.1:11234-30533 GCF_000696875.1 Nestor notabilis
TCCTGCTGCTAAGTTGTCACTATTAAATTAAACACTCTTGTGCCAAAACCCAATCTTCTTCTGCCTGTGCTTTTTTAGGAAAATGCATCTTCTGTTCTCTTTTTGTTGCAAGTCTAATGAAAGCTAAACTAATGCAGGAGAGCAGCTAGAAGGATCAGGGTTCTGGGTTTCTTTATTTTTTCACTTGTTTATGTTAAGTGTGCGTATGGGCTTGGAAGATGTCAGAAAATGTAATCTTTTTATGTTTACAGTAATAAGTGGGATCTAGAATAATATGAGTGCAGCCAGTGGAATCAATGGATACACTATTTAGAATCTTTCTGTGGTCATACATTTGTGAATTGTATTCTAAATCTCATCTTTACAGTTATTAGTTTAATATCCAAATAAAACGTATGTATAGTATTACCCATTTCTAAAAAGGGGGTAGGGAAGAGGTAGCTTACTGAACTTGTAGGAAGTTTCAGTTAGTATGTGTTAAGTTTGGTGTTCATGGTTTTGTGTCAAGTTTTCTTTTCCATGAAGTAATAATCAGCTTTTTCTTCAATAGGTTTTAACTGCCAGTGAAAAAACAAATGTAGACAACTTGTTTCAGAAAGATTCTCTTGTTCGACAAAGCCAGGTATGGTGGAAAGTTTTTTAAGAAGATCATGGAAATAGATCAGTAGACACTCAAATATGTGCAACATTAATGCTCTATGCACATTTTTAAAGTTGTCTCTAATACTTTTTTATATTCACTGGAGCGTGTTATTCTTTGTATGTATAAAAATACTGCTGTTTAGTTTCTAAAGATCAGAGATGCTTCAGACAGGCTTGGAGAGGATGGAAGGCTGAGGGCTATTCCCATTTGGAGCATCTATTACTATTGATGGTGATTAATAAACTCTTAAGTAGCACTGTTAGTAACTGTAGCATCTAGTGAGAAACAGAGGTCAAGTACCTAAATGACCTTCATGTTGGATAGCTAAAATCAAAGTGGAATATTTGTCAGGATGTGTATGCCTTTGATTACTATATAGATAACAAGTTGATCCAGAGATGAGAAGGCGGCAGTTAAAATATTATTTGTTACATATTTGTTTTTAAAATGCAATTTAATTTTATTCCAGCTGGTGGTGGATTGGCTGGAGAGCATTTCCAAGGATGAAATTGGGGACTTCTCTGATAATATTGAGTTTTATGCAAAATCAGTATATTGGTGAGTCAGACTTTCTTTGATTTTATCAATACTTCCATCAAGTGTAAGATTCACAGGCACAGACACAGAATCACTCTTAAAAAGAAGTGAATTTTTAAAAGTTGTTCAATTCATTCACTTTAAATTCTTAGATGTAAAAATTGAGGTTTCCTACCCATCTGCTGAAGTATTTCTTCTCAAAAGTCAGTTACTGCTTTTGGGAGACAAGGATAGAAGGAAAACTATCAAAGCAATTCACTTTAATCTTAACCTGGATGCAGATTTGATTTTTCATAATAAGGCACAATAGGAGATGGTCACCTGATGATCAGCCTGTTATTTACACTGGATAAAACCATGTGTTTCTCAGGTGGCCACTTTGGCATTTAATTTTTGCCTGTTTAACTTCGTGTTGTCACTTTGTCATTGACCCTTCACCGGAAGCTGTTATTGTCATCTTTATTATCAGTAATGGGTTTTAGGTCAGAAAAGACCAAAGACTACCTTTCATGCTAGATGCCTAGAATAATCCAGTGAACACAGGGTTTTGGAATCATGTGTTCTTCCTAAGTTGAATTTCTGTCCTAGACTGACTTTATAGTGAATGCTAATGGGAAATTTTGCCCATACAAAAATTGATTCATAATATATGAATGACTGAAATAATGGATGCTCTTGAAAGAAATAGTCTGAGAAAGTTGGGGCTGTTCAGCCTGGAGAAGAGAAGGCTGCGTGGAGACCTCATAGCAGCCTTCCAGTATCTGAAGGGGGCCTACAAGGATGTTGGGGAGGGACTTTTCGTTAGGGACCATAGTGATAGGACAAGGGATAACGGCTTTAAACTTAAACAGGCGAACTTTAGGTTAGATATAAGGAAGAAGTTCTTCACAGTGAGGGTAGTGAGGCACTGGAATGGGTTGCCCAAGGAAGCTGTGAATGCTCCAACCCTGGAGGTGTTCACGGCCAGGCTGCACAGAGCCTTGGGCGACATAGTTTAGTGTGTGGTGTCCCTGCTCATGGCAGGGGGGTTGGAACTAGATGATCTTAAGGTCCTTTCCAACCCTAACTATTCTATGATTCTATGATTCTATGAAATCAAAGATATGTGAAATGGTTCTAATAGTATGCTTGTGAAATGTTGTGTTTTCACAACAGTAACACAGTCCATTGGTAAACCAACCAAACCAAGTGTCTCTTCTGTAAACATATTCTATGTAACAAAAGATACCTTTCAATATTTGTGTCTTATTAAAAGATGCCTGCTAAAAAAACACACTGAATTTTTCTGAAAAACCTTTCACTTCTCTCAGGGAGAACACACTGCATACCCTGAAGCAGCGACAGTTAAGTACATACATTGGAAGTTCTCGAGCTCTGGTAACAGAGTTGGTAAGTATTATTTAAAGTAAAGTTTGGTTTCAGAATGGGTTAGAGAGAGCACATATGCTATTTTCACAGTCTTCTGCCACTTCTTAGATGGTTGTATTATCCAAAAGTAGTTATGCTATTTCAAAATTGGTACAGAAATGAGGTGTGGCATCTCTGGAGGTTTTTGGGGGGATCCATCTACTTCTCTTCCAGCAGTCATGTTCGTATCCCCACCCCCCATCATACATACCTGTGGTCTATTTGGTGAAGTAAATGGCTTTATTAGTACTTTTTATGTCTGAAACAAACCCATATTCCTAACCAGAAAAGCTTATAGAATTGTTTGGAAGCCCTTGCAGATAAGGGCGTGCTGTCTTTATACAGGAACTAGTACAAGGAAACCAAGTCCTGATGGGATTCCTAGATAGCTACTGTAGCAAAAGGTAATGGGGAAGTCAAGGAGAGAAAGGACTGTCCAGTAGTAAGAGGTAATGAATTGCCTCAGTGACAGCAAAGCACTCACAGAAGATTAATTCACTTGGGAAGTGATCTGAGGTTTTGATTGGCTTGGGAAAATCTGTTTGGATTAAATAGAAGCAAGTACAGCTGTCGTGAAAAGCCTTCTCAGTTACAAGGTGGGGTAGATTGAGAGGGGGAGAGGATGTTTGAAGGTGAGAAGAGCTGGAAGATGAGAAGTTTGGGCAAAAAACAAAGTGTGGAGTAAATAAAGAAATTGCAGTGGCTCTTTCTGATAGGAACAGTGACAGAAGAGGAACAGAACAAACAAAAGGAAAACCAGGGAGGTGCCATGCTAGATGTTACATGGGTTGTACAGATTGTTGTGCCAACATGAAAAAGTTGACTCCAAATTACAAAACAGGGGTGGAAATCATTGGAAGAGGCATATAGGCATTGCGTGGATGGATGATGACTTTTTTCCTCACAGGATCCAGATGCTCCTATCAGACAAAAACTGCCATTGGATGATTTGGACCGAGAAGATGATGTGAGGTTATTGAAGTATCTCTTCACTCTCATCAGAGCAGGAATGACAGATGAGGTAAACTGCAGAAAGTTACAGTATCTTCTTGGTTAACTTCTGTAATTTATTTTACATCTTACTGTTAAAGCTAAGGAAAAGCTCTATACTAAAATGTCTGTTTAAATTTGGCTTGTGAATTGATTTTCAATTTATTATCAGTACTGACAATGATGGGCTGCTAAATAAGTATTTTAATAAAATCTTGCATTTAGTTTTGTAATTTTGGGTATAGAGTAGATGTTATGGAAAAAAATATGTTTTTTTGTTGCTGATTTTTTTATTTTTTTTTACTGTAGTGGCTTTATAACCTCTAATAATCAGTGGATTATTATAGGCTTCCTTGTAGATTAGATATTATGAAGAAGCTCTTTCTTGTGAGGGTGGTGAGGCCCTGGCACAGGTTGCCCAGAAAAGCTGTGGCTGCCCCATCCCTGGCAGTGTTCAAGGCCAGGTTGGACACAGGGGCTTGGAGCAACCTGGTCTAGTTGAAGGTGTCCCTGCCCGTGGCAGAGGGGTTGGAACTAGATGGTCTTTAAGGTCCCTTCCAACACAAACCATTTTATGATATTAGAGTGGAACATGCTGGCAATTTTAGCTAGTGAGAGAGGTTTGATGTATGTTTTTCGTAGAAATAGCATTAAATTAAGCACACTTTACTGCTCTGCTCCTCTGTCATTCCCTTGGGTATATGATCCGAGTGGAGTTGAGGGAGAGAATCAGGCTTATTTTTATCACCTTGCTGTACAAACAGTTGCAATGGCACATTTGGAGAAGTGTCCCAGGACTGAGAACTGGGCACCAGAGCCCAAACTCCATAAGCTAATACTGCTATCAGAATAAATGTAGTTATTTACAATGGTTACTCCTACTAGTTAAAATAACTTTTCTTTCTTCCTTTATACCCTTCATTTTCTTACCTTTGTTGTTTGGCAGAGTCTTCAGTGGTGAAAACTCTGATATCAGTCTTGATCTGAGTATTCTAGAAAGCATGTTATTATCCTCCATTAATTCATTCACTATAAGTCTGCTTATTCCCCCACCTCAGAGAATATCTGATGTGTATAATTTGCATTAATCCTTAGCTGAGTAACAGCCAGGCAATTTCACTCCTAAAGCTGTTCTGAATAACAATCCCCAGTTGTGAAGTGACTTTCATGATTTAATCATGTAAATACTTGTATTGTGGTGGTGTTTAAAGGCCTCAGCTGGAAACCAATTCCCTTACACTAGGCTCTACGTATATATAATGACATATGAGTAATGGGAGGGAAAAAAGGGACTTGAGATTTTTGTATCCAAGACCTTAGACTTAGAAAGCTGGTTACTTGCTAGTACTCTGTTGCAACACGGTGCAAGTCTGTTCATTTTCTGATATTATGGGCACATCAGTGTATTGCTGCAGGGCAACATGAATGTAAATTTGCAGCATCAGTTGTTCTGCAGTTGCTGCTATGGTGTCCCTACTGTCTGATAAGCATGAAGTGGGTTATTCATTACTGAAAGAGCAAGTCAAAATACTTGGAGTTTACTCTGAATTAAGAATGAACCTCTGTTCATTCCCGTACAATGGGTAATACGTAGCAGGTAAGCTAGAACAACTTGCTTGTCGATTCTCTAAACTTACCATTTGTCACTATTCCCCATACGGCTGAATGTGTGCAGCCTTCCAGTGTGAAAAGAACAGGATTTGGCTAAACAAACCAAGACTGCATATTGCAATTTCTCTGTGTTTATACTGTTTTGTCAGTCCTGGAACAGCACCAGCCAGACTTATTAGATAATCTTTAGCTGATTGTTCCCCCTGCACCAGGGGTGTGAGATTGGAAGAATTGTAGGCAAGTATTTTTGTTCAGTTCCTGTTCTACTTTCCATGCTATTCAAAATAGCTTTGAATACCTGTTTGTACTACTGCACAGACTATTGAATGTCATTATGGGAAAGGTGGGATTGCTGTTTTTAGAAATGCACGAGGGGTTTGGAAGGCTAAGTTAACTGTAAAAGTAGATGACTGCATGAAGAGATGGATTATACATCTAAGCAGCAAGATGACACCTTAAACTAAACTTACCAAAGGGATGCATAACAGCTGTTTCGAGGTAGCAAAGATGACTATATTTCTCATATTGGTATAAATACTGACGGAAAAGCTGTTTATTGAAAAAAACAAAACTGACATTTTATTTACTTTGAAAACTTTCAGTTATTTTGAGTTTAGGATTCTTTGTGGGTTTTTTTATAGTAGAATCTCTACCCAAATTATTTTAATACTGTTCACATTTTTAAAGGAGGAGCTGCTGCTTTTCCAACCTTCACATCTGTTGTTGAGAAAATCTGTCTTTTTCAGGCACAGCGCTTATGCAAACGATGTGGCCAGGCCTGGAGAGCTGCAACTTTGGAAGGATGGAAATTGTATCATGATCCTAACATAAATGGAGGTATCTGCTTCAAAGTGCATTTAAAACAGATGTAAAAATAGGGCTTTCTCTTAGTATCTGTCTGTGGCAAAGAGAAATAGCTCTTTCCTTTCACCTTAAGAGCCTCTTTTGTATCTAAAATACTTACGATGTCTGTTGAACATGTGAAAACAATATAAAATTACTTTAGTTGAAGGTGTGAGCTCACTGAATCTACTTAAAGAGCAAAAGTCACTCGCTTTTTGAAAATCAAGCATAATCACAAAGAAGTAGGTGTCTCAGAGGTCCAGATACACCTTTTCTACCTCCATACAATATTTCAGTCTGTATTTTCTCAACATCTGACTTGTGCTATGTAGCAAACATTTTGTTCCTTGCAGGCTCAAAAGTTAGACACTGTATCCAGCTTCAGAAAAGTATAGTAGGACTGAAGTTCAGCAAATGTAAATGCAGGAAAAAGAGGCACTTTTAAAATATTTGCAAATCATTAAATAACCCTTCTCCTTGGTTTTGGGGTTCCTTGCACACGGTCCTATTCCTAACACAGTACTTTGCTTCTTTCAATGCTCAGGACATGGCAGGATTTAGCAAAGAATTTAAGAACATGTTTAAGTGTTATACATAGCTGGGTCTGGAGGGCATAATGCTTTTCTGCTTTTCAAATCCCAATCTGCTTATCTGCACGCTCCACCAGTGTCCTAGCCTTGTTTTGAGCGTACCCACCTAGCCTGCTGTTATGTGGGGTTTAATTCATGCCCTCATGCAGATGCATGCAAAATAGCAGCACTGAAGCAGTGACCTTCTTTTAGAAGGTTGTATTCCTTAAAATACAAAAATTCTTTTTCTCCTTAACTTTGTGTTTTCCAAATGTAAACACTGTAGACATGGTCAGAGGCATTATTTTCTTCAAGGCTAGATAACAGCTAGGCTTTCAAAATGCTGTAACTTCAACATGTGCATTTACCGAACTTCCCAGAAAAGTGCCTTGTGGTCCAGTTGAAAGCATCAAAATGCTTTGGGAAGAGTTCCAAAGGGATTGAAACTGGGCTAATAGCAGAAAATAGGCTTTAGCTTCTTACTGGTTCCTCTTTTTTAATAATACCTTTTTCTTCCTCCTTCTTTTTTTTTCTCCTTAATCATCCTTCACATGTAGGGGAAGAGCTCGAGCCTGTTCAAGGGAATCCATATCGGTGCATCTGGAAAATAAGTTGTTGGCGTATGGCTGAAGAGGTAAGATAATGCTGAGTTGCTTCGTGTATTAATGTGTAACTTTGAACCTTTCTGAGCTCTGTAACATTGTAAGTAAACCTACTGCCTCTGCTTATAGGACTTAATGTTTCCAAGAGAACTTCTGAAATAATGTATTTCTGTCTGGCAGTGAGAAACCTGGATAATCAGCACCAGTTTTTCAGGCTTAGGAAGTGCCTGACTTTTTTTTATTTGGTTGACAGTGAAACTGCTGACACTGGCTTTCATCTTGACTTAATTGAATGGGAAAGGAAAACCACTGCTTTCTTTCCAGGTCAACATAAACTTTTCAGTTAAGTTACAAGAAGATGCCAGTGACAAGATGCAAAGGGAAAGTCTCCTGCTATTCTTATTTTGGCTCCTGGTGTGTTCTGTGATTTTCCAGCTTTTCCTGGAAAACTGCTAGATGGAACATTTTGCAGTGGGTTAATCTCTAATAAAATGTAAAGTGACTAGAAAACTCACATGCTTTTAAAAGTTACAGAGTTTTTTTACTGTTTATTTTAGGAGCAGTTTAATAGATACGAGAGAGCGATCTATGCCGCACTGAGTGGAAACCTGAAACAGGTATGTCGAGCCTCCTGGCATTTTTTTCTCATGTGTGACAGGGGTATCATCAGACGTACTGCAATTACTGGTTATTGTACTTTTAAAGATCTAATAAACAGGACAATAGCAAATATTGCTGCTTGAGTAGATACGTTCTCTGTAGGATTGACATACATTAAATACACAATAGACTTTTCTTATTACTGCTAACTTCCAGTACAAACAGCTGTAATGTTGTTTCAGTTCTTTTTTAGTTAAGCATTATTTAAGAGCTTACACAGTCGCTTTCCTGCTCATGCACAGTATTCTTACAGATGAGCTGGCATATCCAGAAATTATTCTGTATCCAAATTTTGTCATCAATAGGCTTTATATTCTGTAGAATGCTTGCTTCAAACAGTTGTCTCTAGTTTTAATCCTCCAGCTGTTTTTCTGCTCTTCCACTCCAAACTAGTGATTTTTAATCATTTACTAATTATAAAAACAATGAGGAACATTGCAGACTATCATTGAAGTTTTCTTGATGTTATAGTAATCACTGGTAGGCTCCTACTTGAGGAGTTTGATTTCCTCCCGCCACCACCCTCCGTGTTGGTGTGATGTAGTAGAAATAATGATAATTCAGAAAATAAAGAGTGGGAATAGAGAATGTTTCCAGCTTCTATTCATTGAAATTTAAAATTAGTTCTTTTACAGGGGAATAAAAAGGCATCACAAAATTATACAGACTTACAGAACAGAAGATACTTACCTTCTTTGATACAAAACAGTCAAGGAACTAGAGCATTCTTCAGTGAAAGGGGTTTTGTGTGTCACTTTCATGAAGGAAAGGCTGCTGTTCATGATGGTTATTACTCTGCTTTGGTGCTCAGAAATCTGATCCTAAATTACAGTTGCTCTGTTTGGATTCTGATAGTTCTCCATCTCTTGGTAACTTTTGCTCTGTTTTTTGAATATGTAGCTGCTTCCAGTTTGTGATACCTGGGAAGATACTGTTTGGGCGTATTTCAGGGTCATGGTGGATACTCTTGTTGAGCAGGAAATACGAACCTCAGTAATAACTGCAGAGGAGATGGAAGACCTCCCTAGAGATTATTTAGAAACAAAGTAAGTTTTAGGTACAATTATGCTCCTACACTCAACAAAGGATCCTGTATGATCTGTTTGGAGTATTCAAGGTAATGTTTTTTGCCTTTTCTCTCCTACTTTGAAGCTGGACTTCAGAAAAAGTTTTTGAAGAACTTCAAGCAACAGACAAAAAGGTACATAATAATTACAGTGTTTCTCCTCACTACTTACCATTTCTTACTATTCACTAGGTTCTACTTTTACTACAGTATTTAACAAAATGCTCACTTGTGCACAGGCACTGATTTGTTTTAGGTTTTCTAGCTCTGTAATGTGTGATTTGACAATTCAAATAGATTTTCTGTATGCTGCCATCTTTTAATGATGAAGATAGAGGTTTTGTCTTGCCCCATATCTGTCAAACTAATTGGGTGTGCTAAAGAAACAGCTGACTGTCAAGTGTTGCCAGACATACAAAGCAGACTAAATCAACTATTTAACACTTCGATAAAATGGGCAAAGATTGCTTATATGCAGTTCTCTGTAGGAGTTTGTGTGCATATTTCAAAACAGGCCTTTCAAAATTTAAAAGCACATTTGCTTGACCATACTGAGTTTGCTACTTGTAACACCCAGGATACTTATTTCATTTAAAATTGAATGTATAACTTGTATGTTAATTTTGTAAAGATTAAATTGAAACTACACTTACTCTTATTTGGTGGAATAGACACGCAGAATTTATCACCTTGCTAAGACAAAGGTATGTTGAAAGACATCTTACAGATTGATGCAGTCAGCCACAGGTACACCCAGCTGACTTTGCCTTTCTAGTGCAGTCCTCCCCATACAGCAACATTTTATGTGCATTTGAGTTGTATTTCATGCATTAATTCCTACACTAGGAAAAGAATCTCTTCCTCCTTAAGTAAATTTCATAGGCCTTTTCTTTAAGGATTTGTATACATTGTTGCTGCTTCTGTGACTTTGTACAATCTGTTCTAGGCAACATCCTCATTTGTTCTCCAGAGC
The DNA here is from genome assembly GCF_000696875.1 of Nestor notabilis. Classification (NCBI taxonomy): domain Eukaryota; kingdom Metazoa; phylum Chordata; class Aves; order Psittaciformes; family Psittacidae; genus Nestor; species Nestor notabilis. Next base: position 21,136 of record NW_009922745.1, read on the forward strand.
AAAAAAGCTCTGAAGGTTAGTCTTGGATCTCTTCCCTGGAAGTATCAACTCCACAGATCTATATTCTGGTTCTTCTTTCAGTTTGTCAATATTCTTGTAATTTGACACTGAGATAGCAAGTGCCTTTTCTCCTGCTCTTTGTTCAGAATACCCTTGAAATAGTATAGGTTTTTTCCCTAAGGAAAATTTGCTTTATTTAGAAATTTGCTTTCTTCATACATTATGCTATAAGATTTTGTTCAAAGTTTGAACTTCCTTTTTGTCTCCCCAGAGGGTTATAGAGGAGAATCAAGAACACTATCATGTGATTCAGAAATTCATTATACTGGGAGATGTGGATGGTGAGCTTTTCTCCAAGTGATTCTTAAATGTCAATTGACTATATTATTTCTAGTGACCTTTCCAGAAACCTATATGTCAATGGATTTTAGAAGCACACAGTAGGCAAACTCCACCTAAAAGCTAGGCTGCTTCTTTAATCAAGAACTGCAGGGACTTTCTGCAGCTTGACATACAAGGTAGTTTTCAAAGAAGTCATGAAATCTTGTAAATGTGTGAGACGGTAGCAATAGGTCCACACAGAACTTCTCCTGAGAAATACGTATAGCAGATACTTAAGCCGAACAGCTGTATCTTTCCAAAACTGCTGTTCTGTTTATTGGGCTTTTCAGGCTAAATTGCTTTTCTTGGATGAATAAATGAATAATATTGAAATATTTCTTGGGTGTTTTTTGCCTTGCTATGGCTAATACCCACATTTCCTTGGTGGCTACAGGTTTGATGGAAGAATTCAGCAGATGGCTTTCGAAAGACAGAAGTGTGCTCCCAGGGCACCTCCTTCGATTCATGACACATCTCATTCTGTTTTTCCGCACTTTGGGCATGCAAACTAAGGTAAGTTCACTTGTATCTGATTTGTTGTCATAGCAGTAGCTAGTCTTTGAAGCAGAAATGCTTGTATGTAAATATCTAAACTACATACAATGATGGTAAATTACTACCAGGCTGATGAGGAGCTGCATGCTTAAATAGTGTTTGTTGATTTTAGAGCCTGAATGCAACAGTCAAGCTTAGAAAAGAGCATCCTCCTCCCCTCCAGTTCAGCTTAATTATTTTTTGAGGATGATGGATTCTGCTTCTAAGTCCTTTATTGAGAAAGACCTGATCCAAACATCAGTGTTAGGCTTATTCATAGCAGCCAAGATGCTTTGAATGGAACACAGTATTAGGTACAATTCCAAGGACTGTGTATGTTACTGTAAGCTCATAAATGGTTTTGCTTGAGGTAATTGGTACCATCTGAAACTCTCATATTTTCTTAAAATATATGCTCAGAATAGCCTACTAGCTACTTAGTCTATGTTAAATATGCAGATGGGTCCTATAGCTGTAACTACACTTTTCTGAGGCAATACAAAGTAATTAGAAGCTCACCTTTTCTACTGTTTTAAAATGTAGAAGTACTTACATATCAAAAAAGTTTCTGAATGTAACTTATTGTGGCAAAAGACAAATGTGTGCTTTCATTAAGTGGTTTAAATACAGCTCTGAGTTAGGTTTTTTAGTGCCTCTAATTGTTGCTTCATTCCCCGTTGAAATTTATTTTGAAGTCTGTTAACATTTAGGTAACTAAGAGGAACTTGTGTGTATGTGTGTATATACATACACATTTTTTAGGCAGACTCAAAATTTGATAGAGCAGGTCTTTAAGCTGTAATATGGTAAAACTAGTCACTAGTGCAGGTTGAACACAGGGGACAAAACAAAAAGGTGTTTATTTGCTATATAAATTCCATTGTGGGATTGTGAGTAACTGCTGATTAGTGCCTCTACCATTTTGGAGTGGGTAAATTTACTGGAAGATTACTCGATCAACCCTCAGTAGACCCCGGAGGGGCAGTTGTGCAAGTTTTTCTGATGTTTCTTATTTGATACTCATGTACAATTCATACAGGCATATGCTTAGATGAAGGTCTGTAATTTCATTTACAAATACAAAGCTAAAATGAGAGTTGTTCACAGTAACAAATACTTGGTTCAGCTAATGTAGTCTCAGGTGCTTGGACTATGCTTTGATTGTTTAGTATAGGTTACTACAGGTGAGCCAGGTGACATTTATACCCTGTACATCAGAACACGAGAGTTTTCTGTAATACAGCACGTGTGTTGCACACTCCATTGGGCATCTGTTCACCTGGCGTTTTGGTTATTAATAAAAAAATTAAAATATGGTAAAATGGAAAGATTTTAAAAACAATTTTAAAAGTAACTTTCCAGTTAGACCGAAAACTGTATGATCCAGTTGCTGAAAGTCCTTGAAACACTAAATCTTTGAATCAGAAGATGTACTTTTTTTATCACTGTCTGAGCGAAGCAGTTCTTCCAGCTGAGCCTCTTGTAGTTTAGTGAAGCAGAGACAAGCAAATAACCTTGTGTCTGTGTAATAGTACTGCAAAGTATCTTACACACACACACACACACACTATCTGATTTAAAATTGAATTTGTATTTCTTTGCAATAAGGAGGAAGTTTCTGTTGAAGTCCTGAAGACCTACATTCAGGTAAGCTTTCAGATACCTAGTTTGCTTTCTCTAATGTAATTTAGAAGTAAGGGAGGAAGAAAAGGAGACTTAAGGTTACAGGATGGAGAGAGCTATGACGCAGTTAATGCTCTCTTCTCCAAGAGATAAATGGAAGCTTGCCTAATACGCGGTTTCTGTCAGCAGTGCTTAAATAAGAGACTATTTATTGATCCTTGCTTAGAAGTTCAGATGTGGAAGCTCCCTATAGTAGAACAACTGCTTTTTTTTTTGTTACATGAATTCGTTACACATTTATGTTTTCACACAAGCATAAACACACTTCTGGGTTTACCCAGAGGAATGTAGTATGTTTTTGTAAATGTTTGCTTCTTATTCTGCAGCGGATGGTATCTGAGAAGCTCACAGATTTAATAGCATTTTATGTTAGCCACTTGCCCCCAGAGCTAGCTGTTGCTCAGTATGCTTTATTTCTTGAAGATGTTACTGACAGTGATCAACGCCACCACTGCCTTGAATTAGCAAAAGATGCAGGTAAGACATGCTGGTATTCTAATTACCATTTTATATCCTGGCTTATTTTGTCTTTCAGTAGTTTTTAATGCAAGAGCTAGCCATGAAGATGATACTATTTCCTTCCTGTGCCTCTTCATTTTTCAGTTAAATTAAATGAATTTGCTTAATCACTTCTTCAAATAGGTATATTGTGGTTTTTAACTAACATGGAATTGCAATTCCTTTTCTGAATTAAACTAAATATTGCTTTGGTTTCTGGATTATGTCCAAACACAGCTGCCTTTCTCAAATACATGCTCTGAAGCCCGAGATGATCGTATTATTTCAGAAAACTAATAATAAAAACACATACGAGTTTGTGGATTTAGGAAGGTTATAAGTATCTTAATTTTTTTTCTCCTGTTTAAAGTGCTCTTTTTTAGCCATTGCTTGCATTAATAGTAAGCTTCTTTCCAGGCCTGTACATCAAACTAAAAGGTGAAGCAGCACACTGTCCATTGGTTTACAATGCCTCTGTGCCACTCAGAATTCACAAAGAAACAGATTTAGTGAAGACTTCTTAATCTGACTTTTCTTCAACCATTTTTGAGTCATTTTCTTTTAGAAACTTGGCTGTGGTTTAAGAAATAAAACATGCTGCGTAAGCATCTGGAAAAGAGCTATTCTGAGCTTTCCCTGGTACATTCCTGTCAAATCAGAGTCTTGCCATCAGAACTGTGGGAATCAGTGGTTTTAGCAAAGACATCTAGATGCTGGTCCCCAGCACAGACTGAAAAAGTAATTTGTCTTGTTCTTCTTCCCATGTTAGATGTTCTCTGTTATCTCAAATACCATTCTCCTAAGATGCCTGCAATAAATTACCTATGTCTAAAGCTTATCATTTAATCTGATGATGTGAGTGCAGACTGATAAGAATTCCTAGTAGTAAGGAGCAAGATCAAGTCTGAAACTCATTTTGTGGCATGTGTGGATTCGTGATTGCTCTTACATAGTTCTCTCTCTTAACCCAGGTCTGGATGTTGCAACCATAACAAAAACAGTTGTTGAAAATATCTGCAAGAAGGATGCTGGTGAATTCAGTCACCATGACCTTATGTTAGATACAGGCACAACGGAGGTGAGTGTACTTCCTAGGGCAGATGTTCCAGTTTGCCATCAACCACAGAGTCTTTTGCTACATATGATCCATATCTATCTTTTTATGATGGTGGAAATTGCCTTGAAAAAGCCTGAGATGGAAGTGCACTTTCCATGTGACCAAGTGAAGAGTTGAATTGCAGAAATCCATAACTTCTGTTTCTACATCTTAATCTTCTGGGCTGTGGGGTGTGTTGCTCAGCAGCATGTCTGTGTGCAAACAAGTGAAGAGAAAGCCCATGAAATGACTGCAACAAAAAAAGTTGTAGCTGAGAGTAGGGTATTATCGTAGCTTCTAAGAATTAAGAGGATTAATACTTTGGATCTCAGATGTACCTTATTACATGCTTAAGTGACATTCTAGTTATGACTTTTTATATGATGGGATGAGGAATGTCTTTAAACTGAAAGAGGGGAGGTTTACATTAGACATAAGGAAGAAATTCTTCACTGTGAGGCTGGTGAGACACTGGCACAGGTTGCCCAGAGCAGCTGTGGCTGTCCCATCCCTGGCAGTGTTCAAGGCCAGGTTGGACGGGGCTCTGAGCAACCTGGTCTAGTGGAAGGTGTCTCTGCCCGTGGCAAGGGGCTGGAACTGGATGATCTTTAAGGTCTCTTCCAACTCAAATCATTCTGTGATTCTATGACTGCCTTTAGTGACAGTTTCCTTGTCATTACTACTGTGTGTTGTTTGGATCCAACTCAGTACTTCAGTGGCAGTGAGGTACTGTTAATAGCTTGCATTCAAAGTAGTGTTTAGAAAGGAGCTGATAGTTTGCAAAGTTATGGCGTTCATTATTTTTTTTCTGTTCAGTACAATGTTTAAATTCTCTAAGCCAAACAGGCAGTTAATGTAACAGGAGAATTGGAGAACTGTGGTTGCAGGCTGATGGCACCTCTGAATATTTTAGCAAGGCTCCATAAACCATGCTTGTGCAGTGCATTCATATTAAAGTTCGAGAAAGACACATGGTAATCCATAAAACTTTTTGAGAGCTGGTGCTCATCCATTGGTCTGAATATCTTGGGGGATGCTTAAAAATGGATTTTTGAGTTCTCCTGGATTGCAGAGATTGTTTCCTAAGCTTTAGAATCAAAAACTTGTGAATAAAGCGATCCTTGTTGGTATGCCATAATGCTACCCAGGGACCTCTAGAGTCTTGTGTATTTCACTGACCAGATTTAGTGTGTCTAACAACCATGCGTGCTTGAAATGTCAGTGAATCTGTATGTTGTTTTTTTACAGGTGGATCGTCTGAAAATCGATGTAATTGACTGGCTCGTATTCGATCCTGCACAGAGGGCAGAAGCACTTAAGCAAAGCAATGCAATCATGAGGAAGTTCTTGGGTACTAAACTTCACAAATACTGTAGTCTTTCTAAACATTGGTTTTGTTCTTACTGGCTCTTGGCACTCCATTTGATGTAACATTCAGTCTAGTAATTAAAAAACATGGGTTTGCCAGTGTGGAAATTGCAAAGCCGTTGATACTTGGTTCACATTCTCATAGCATCCAAGAAACATGAAGCTGCAAAAGATGTGTTTGTGAAGATTCCCCAAGACTCTATAGCAGAAATATATAACCAATGGGAAGAACAGGGAATGGATACTCCGCTTCCAGCTGAAGATGACAATGCTATACGGGAACATTTATGTATTCGGGCATATTTGGTGAGTTTCAGATATGCTGTATTCCAAGTTATAACTTAGAGATAATGGTGGCTTTGCCTTGGTGGTGAAACTTCAAGCATTGTCCAGTTGATTTAACTTCTGATTACTGGATGCACTATAGCTGTGCATTTAATAGCAGTTTGTAATTCTGTGAGGCAAAAATGTCCCAACACTGTTTCCAATGCAATCCAGGAAGCCCACGAAACCTTTAACGAATGGTTTAAACACATGAACTTGGCTCCACAGAAGCCTTCTTTGTTACCACAAGCAAGTTTCACTGAAAAAGTGGCACATGAACATAAAGAAAAGAAGTATGAGGTAAGTAAAAATTCAAGTTGTTTGCTATAAGCATTTACATTCTTGCTTAGGAAGCAGTCTTAGTTAAGTAGAACAGAGTAGAAGACTGTTAATTCATATTGCTTAAGAACTCTATTATAAATTACTCTATGTTGAGGGAGCGTGAGACAGTAGAATAGTAATGCCACTGCACAATAAATTATCTGGTTTACAGCTTTAAATGTAATATTGTTACTTAATAGTAAACATTCAACTGTGTTGTCAGTGTTGTTAATAAATCTGAGTACTTGATTTATCTTGTTAACTCTTTATTCTTGTATTTGTCACATTTTCTTTTCTAAAAGATGCTGCCATTCTGTCTCTTTCAGCAAAAGTTCTTTTTGCATGTCTGGCCAGTATGAATACACTGTATTCAGTTAATACAAGTACTTGTTTTATAAGCACAGCTGAATAAGTTGTTTAAAATTATCTTCCTCTAGTGGCTTTGCTTCTGAGCAACCTGCCTGACTCTCTGGACAGGGAATTAAGCAAGGATGGAAACAGCTGCTAGCAGCAGGCTTTTAAATTTCAGCCACTGGCTGAAGATTCCAGTTTGAATTGGAGTTCTGCTGGCTGTTGCATGCTGGGTGACGAGTCTGTGTTAAAATAGCCTTGGAAATTATCCTGTTCTGCAGTAGTTTATTTTTTGTTTCTTTGCCAGATGGATTATGGTATTTGGAAAGGCCTCTTGGATGCTCTTACAGCTGATGTGAAAGAGAAAATGTACAATGTATTGCTGTTTGTGGATGGAGGATGGATGGTTGATGTCAGAGAGGTAAAACGAATTTTTATATCATGGCACAGGTTGCACCCAGCTGTACCTTCGTGACCCTTAGTTTGATGTGCTGCTCTTTAGCTCACTCTGGCCTTGCTGTGACCAGTTACGGATTGCTTCCTCTTCAGTTACTGTATAAATCAACCTGTCAGTCCAGCCTAGGCTGGTTAGGCCACTTTTTTGCCTCTGATGCTATTGCTTACGTGGTTTTGCCAAGTTGCCTTTCAGAGGTGATGTTCATAATACTAATACATTGTTTTGCTGTGGTAAGGATGCCGAGGATGACCCTGAACGAACACACCAGATGATTTTGCTGCGAAAGCTGTGCCTGCCCATGATGTGCTTTTTGCTGCACACAGTGTTACACAGTACTGGGCAGTACCAGGAGTGCCTGCGGCTGGCTGACATGGTTGCTTCTGAGCGACACAAGCTTTACACGGTGAGTTAGAGAGCTGCAGGCAGCTTGCCTCTGTGGGTTGACTGTGGGAAAAGCTTCTATATGGAGAGGAAGATGCCATATGTTCCTTAGCATCAGAAGTTTCTTTATCTCTTCATTCACTGCAGTAGTAAAACATTTCCTGGTATCCTGACTTAAGGAATTAAGGAGTTAACTTTGAAACACTGAAGATGCCGCCAGTGTTCTGACAAGCAGCAATTCTTAATTACTAATTTTTGATGAGTTTAATGGTTGGATTTGTGATCTTCAGAGTCCTTTCCAACCTAAATGATTCTGTGATTCTAATCTGAACTGTAGAGTTGTAATTGATTTTTTTCATTTCCATTACATCTTAGAACACTGTATAAAAAGGTTTTGCTTTGAAGCACTTGGTTTACGCTGAACCTTCTTTCCCTCCAAAAGCTTGAGAATCAGCCCCCAGAAAACTCCTATCACAAAAAAAAAAATCCAAAAACTAACCCAGCCAAAACAAACCCCAACTAAAACTAAACCACAGCACCCCCCAAAAAAACAAAACAAGGATTGGAGATCTGAGGAGAAACATCAAAGCTAAGAAAAATACTGTGATGTGTTCGCCTGGATGGGCTTAAGATCTCTGCCAGCAGAAACAGGGAAATTAAACTTGGCTGTTTACCAGTAATCTCTGTAGCAGTAATGAGACAGAGCTATCTTGAGACTGCCTTCAGGTTTGGGGTGCTGCTTCTAGTCCTTTACTAAATGCCTTTCTGAAATGTCTGATGTTCACACTGTCTTAAATAGAAAGGAAAATAAATAGTCACTTAATGAGCCATCATTTCCTTTGATACTGGTGCTTTTCATTGTGAATAAATGTAACTTCCTCCTGGTTTCTTTTTATTATTCTTAGGTATTTTCAAAAGAGGAACTCCGAAAACTTCTACTGAAGCTGAGGGAATCTTCTCTGATGCTTCTGGACCAGGATCTTGATCCTTTGGGATATGAAATTCAGGCATAGGGTATCATGAGATACTTACAAAAACTTCAGAACATGGACATTCTGGTTATTAAAACAAAAACAAAACAAAAAACAAACAAAAAACAAACAAAAACATGACTTGACAAACAGCTCTGATCTTTAGGGGGGAAGATTTCAACTTGAAAAACTCTGATCAATTCCAGAGATGATGTTTGTTATACAACCTGTTTCATAATTTGTTTTTTGTTTTTTGGTTTGGTTTTTTTTTTTTAATAAAAGTGCTTCACAAACAGAAAATGTTTTCATTCTGATATAAATGTCATTATATAAACATGGTCATTGTATGAATCTCTTTAACCTCTTTGCCATAACCAAACAGCTGCCTGTGGACTGGAACCATCACTTTGCAGGAGAATGTGCAAGAGTGCAGAAACGAAATGTGCAACGTGCAAGTGAGACTGCCACAGGGCTCTGTGTGGAAAGCAGGGGAGAGGAAAGCAGACAAGGGGCTGGAAGGAAGGAAGGAAGAGCCAAAGTAGAAGGCTGCTGCCAGCCCTCATGAAGAGGGGAGGGTTGCTTCGGGGCTTGTGCTGTTTTTATGTACTCTGTGTAGTTGCTAAAACGTTGACGTAATCCTCAAGCAGAGGAGAGGTGATTGCACCTTGAACCTCCCAAGTCTAAGGTTTTGTAATTTTCTTAAGAAGCTCCTCCTGCCCGTTTACACATGTAGCTTCTTCTCCCTTAACTGCAGAGCGCAGAGGATGCCGCCGCAGCGCGGTCAGGCAGGGGCTTCAGCTCCTGCACCCAGTCTGTGCCCTCAGCCACTTGCCGAAGAACGGGATTTGTGCTGTACCTGTACGTACGGCTCTATTTTTAGGCGTGTGTTTATAGAAACTCCAATGCGGTCGCTCAGCGGCACTTGACCCTGGGCGAGAGGGTGCCACGGAGGGGGCAGCAGGGCGGGAGCGGGGTGTACGGGGCTGTCCGCTGACCTTGGGCCTGGCGCACGTTACTCCCGTGCCTCCCGCTG
>NW_009922746.1:0-222 GCF_000696875.1 Nestor notabilis
CTTAATAGTGTGTTCTTTCTTAAGAGATTTTTTGCAGTGCCAGGAATTAAAGTCAGATTTTCTGAATTTCAGTCTAGAGTATTAACCATAACAGCAGCTTATTCTCAGAGTTTGAAGTTCACAAATGCAGGTATAAATCATCACTAACCGATTGGAGAGATGCCAGTGTAAACCAAAGCTCAGTGTAAGACAGAAGAGATTTGGGCAACAAAATGTTTCTTA
>NW_009922746.1:283-3217 GCF_000696875.1 Nestor notabilis
ATGAAAATAATTTTATTAAATATAATCTTTATAAATGAAAAAAGAGAGACTTATTCTGGTACCTCAATGCTTTATTATTTCACTACAATTCTCCAGATAAGAAAATCTGATTTTTTTACCATTAACATCAGAGCTAATGGCAAAAATGTTTAAAACACATTTTCCTTTCCAGAAAGTCTTCCATTTTGCCTGCTATATTGGGTTAATTGGATTAGTTGCCTGATTAAAGATTGTATTTTGCAAGATCAAGTTCTTCCTCTGTGATAAAGAGAAAAAAAAAGAAGGTATTTTTTATTTCTATTTTTAAAAGTACAGATTTTTAAAGTATATATAAACTGAAGAAAATCTGTGGGAACTGACCTTACTCTCCATGGAAAAGAAAAATCTGGGAGGTGGTGTAGTTGAAATTTTCAGTATTAAGAAAGTGAGATAAGTGAAAATATAAAGTAAGCTTGAATGGTGGGCTTTTGTTATTATTACTTAAAGGGGAAAACTAAGGGACTAAATTGAAATATTAGGTAACAATGAGCAAACAGGGTCTTGGGCAGGGTTGCTCCATGCTCAGAGAAAGAGACATATGGAAGAAGTTACTAGTGAAGGTAACTGAAGTACAGTCTCACAGAGATAAAGGGGTACCTAAATCTTTTTCTGGATGGAGGGATTGAAGAATAGGGTGAAAAAAGCAAGTAGGTTGGATCGAGCTAAACTATGCTATGTCAGGCATATCAGCACATAAGAACTTTATTCTCTCTTTGCAACTCTGCTGTTTATTTGCTTTCTTGCATTATCAGCCCATAATATCAGATTTGAACTGTCATTTTAACTCTTTCACATCTATGAATTTCCTTGTGCTGTTGAATCCTCAGTGTATTAGTGAGTTCTGCCTGTATAATTCAGGCGCTCAGGACCAGTATAATGATGTGTTCTCGGTATGCAAGTGTTGTGAAGCAAGTGATAGACAACTAAGGTGAGATTCTTCTCACCTAAGTACTGTATAAGCATCTGCTACTGAACAGATGCTCTCTTTACAGTAACTGGACAGAAAAAGGCATATTTTAGCAAGCCATCTGAACTATTTTAGTAGGATGAGATAAATTGGACTGTAGAAGTTTCTATTTCTCTTCACTGAATATAAAAAAAGCATAGGAAAAGTCACACAGACATAGGTATCTAAAACTTAGAGGCCTACACCAGTCCCAATTCTATGCCAAGAAGCAAAACCATTTCCACCTGAGTTACCTGAGGCCACTTCAGCAGCCCTGAGATGGACTGTGATTCAGTAGATAAGTGAACCTCAGCAAGTGGACTTGCCCTGAAACCAGCCCAGGGTAATCAGCGTAAAGCTGCTCCAGCTTAGAAACAGTTTTATGACTTTATTATAGGCCTTTTATATTTCCATTTGATTTTGAGAAAAATGATTTCTCTGAGTAACACTCCACTGGGTTGTGTAGATGTAACTTGCAATAGAAATTAAATCCTTCCACAAGAAATAATGCCTGATGTTCAATTGCTCTGCTGGGAATGTGCTTCAGTTACCTGTAAAGACCACTTTCTCCCACATATTCTTTTTATGTTCTGCATCTTCTAACCTTCAGAATAAATTCAAAAGCAGCTAGATTCAGGAGATCTGTAAATAGTTATATTTTTCCATCTCATCTACAGAAGGATTTAGGATGGGATAGACACTAGATATGGGATACCATTATTGCACACTGGGAAGTGCTACCATTTTCTACCTTTAGGCATCAAAACTTTGTGACTCAGTTCTGCTTACACACTCTAGTTTATTGTTTTCAAAATTCAGAAGGCAATTCAGAGCATGTGGTTCTCATGATTCCTTCCCTTGAATCACAGAATCATAGAATTACAGGACCATAGAATCAACCAGGTTGGAAAAGACCTTTAAGATCATCAAGTCCAACCGTCACCCCAGAACTGTCAAGACCACCACTACACCATGTCACTGAGGCCCCGGGAAGCCTGTTTCAATGTCTTATCACCCTCTCTGTGAAGAAATTGTTCCTAATCTCCAGTCTTAACCTTCCCTGGTGCAGCTTGAGGCCTTTTCCTCTTGTCCTGTCACTTGTTACTTGGGAAAAGAGACTGATCCCCACCTCGATCCATCTTCCTTTCAGGTAGCTGTAGAGAGCGATAAGGTCCCCCCGAGCCTTCTCTTCTCCAGATTAAACCCCCCCAGGTGTCACAGCTGTTCCTCATCACACTTGTGCTCCAGACCCTTCACCAGTTCTGCTGCTCTTCTCTGGCCCCGCTCAAGCACCTCAATGTCTCTCTTGTTGTGAGGGCCCCAGAACTGAACACCCTGAAGCAGTTAAACTTTATACAAAATACCTAAGTATCCAAAAGAGAGTGATTACAGCCAACTATGTAAGCCACATGGCTAGAATATTGGACATATGGACATAGCACTAGCAGAAGAGAATGAGAAATACTCTCAAGTAATCTTGAAGACGTCCATCTTTATCTGCAGATACAACCAACTTCAAAAGAGAATTCTCTCTCAGCTGTTTACCAAATATTTTTTTCTGTCTGAACTATTTAGCTTATTCCTAGAGCTGTACAAAATACAGATCATGAATCCATCCATATATCTACTTTGCAGTGTTTGAGTCCTCTCCTGGGATGTGTTAGAAATCCTTAGAGTAAGCCAGATAGATTAGGAAACTGAGCCTTTGCCTTTCAGATTCCAAGTAGTGGATACTACATGCTGTACTGCTGAATAACAGAAAGGGGAATAAATTAATCTATCCTGAACACGTGTCTTGTCTGAACCTTCTCTCTTTTCTACATTCAGCTGAAAGCATTTGGGGTTACAAACCTAGATATACCTATGAGGTTTTTGTAAATAATAAATACAGTTTTGGGAGATTAAATACCAATTTGAAAAGTAATCATAGAATCATAGAACAGTTAGGG
>NW_009922747.1:0-6493 GCF_000696875.1 Nestor notabilis
GCCCCGTTCCCAGACACCGCCATTGGCGCCGCACGACCGCCCTCACCGCTCCGCCGCCACCCCCAGCCCGGCCCGGGCCGCTGTGGTTCTCTCATCTTCCCTTCGCAGGCCTGCTCTGGGAAGCGCGGGTTTGTCCCGCACGGCGGGATCCGGGCCAGGAGGAGACTTTTGCCGCCTCTCGCCGAGCTCTCCTCATTGCCGCTGGGACCCTCTTCGCCTCGAACCCAACTTCACCTGGGCCACCTCAGGAGCGAGAGGGCGACGTGCTGCGGGAAGAGGGAGTGCGACTCCGGGGGTCGCGGCAAGGAAACGGGCTCTTTTGGCTGGCATGAAGCAAAGCCAGTTCGCTGAGGCGCTGGGGAGCGGGAACATGCTAGGGTGTGCATCCCCAGGGGTAAACCGCACCAACTGCCCGTTCTCTTCGGTCTTGTACGCCGTTGAAAGGTTCCTACCCGTTACACCCTTCAGTAACAAGCTTCGGGTTTTCCTTTGTTCCCCGTTGAGGGATATTATTAAAGGTCCGACTGGTCAAGTCAATGGCCCAGAAGAACCAGAGGCTTAGTTGCAACAGGTGTTTCCCGGAGCTTTGCTCCCACATCCTCAGGTAAAGCTGGCTCCTCCATCAGCTTGTTAATGCACAGGAGTACACAGGGTGGCACCCACCGTCTTACACAAACCCTGATGTGTGGAACTATAAAAGCTGATTTCTACAGGCGTATGTCCTGTTCCCCTTTCACACAGTAACACCTGGTTCCCACATCGTTCCTCCTACCACTCCTTTATCTTTGCAATACTTTCAATGTAACCACCAGTTTGCTAAGGGGCAGCTGTTGCTTGTCCTTAGCTGTGTGTTCATCAGTTTGCTCATACATATTTGCTGATTAAACTCAGCATTTACCAGGATATATTTTTTTTTTCCTTTTGGCTGTAACTAGCTAACTTTTCATTTTGTGGGAACAAGGGTCTTCTCTCTTCACCTGCAATTTTCACAAAGTTTCTAGCTTTGAGACAAGTATTTGCAGGCAGAGAAAAGGAGAGAATGAATTTAGCCAATAGGCTGAAAAGTTCTGAAAGCACATACAAACGGACAAATGGGAAAGCTGCATCAGCTTCATTTGCTTACGGAGTGAATGCAACCTCATCTCAATTATCCAGAGAAATGGGAAGTCAAAAAAGCAACGGCACAGAAGTTGTTTGTTGAGTGCTGTGTAGCATAACTGGAAAAAGAATCTGTATACTTACAACTGAGTGTGCTGTTCTGATTTATCATCTTTCTAAATTCCCTCCCTGCCTGCAATTGGACATGACGGACCACTCTAAGCAAAAACAATTTCTGGCCATAAACTGGTGTTGCTTTTCGCTCCCTCCTCACCACTGACAGTGTGTGTTCTCCACCTTGTAGAATTAGGTTAGTCAGGATGAAAATGCAGAATGACCACATGATACAAAAAGAGTAACAAAATCAGTGATTTACAACCAGATGGTAATCCAGGCTTTGACATGTCAATTTCCTTACTTTGGGTCTTTACTTATAGTGAACCAGAAACACCTACCAGCTGTAACAGAGAGGGGACTAACAGGCAGCAAAAGACCCCGTAAAAGCTTGTTACCTCAAACTGGGGGTATCAAATATGACTATGTAACCCCTTTAGATGCAAATAATATCAAACTACAGTAAACATGGGCAATTTTTTTTTGCATTTTCATTGTATTCCTCTTGCAATTACTTAGTTTACTTATACAGACTTTAATATGAACTCCTCACTCCCGAGTTTCAGTAACACCTGAACATCTGAAACTTGAGTTTCAGTAACACAAATGGCCATATTGCGTGTTGGCTCACTCCGTTACAGCCACTACTGTTAATATTTTGTCATTTTTCAAGCCCTTTGTTCTTAGTTTTAGACTCCACTGCTCCCATTACTCCCCTATCTGGCTTCACAAGTATCTAAAGCAGAACACAACTGTACCATGAACCAAAATGGAAATTCAAAACAAGGAAAAAAAAAAGTGATTAATATGACATTTGCCAACTAATACTTTACCATATGCTGCATCTCATTCTGCTCTCCTATATGTCTCAGTGTGTGTTCTGCAAATGAGCTGGATAAAGAATTTGTAGAGGAGTACCCTGTACAGTCAGTATTAATACACTGGAGAAACACATCAGAATAAAAATCTTGTAGTAGAATTTAGGATGACAAGCACATAATCGTAGGCCTGGCAGCCCAGCACTGATCCTGGGCAGAGTAATTCTTTTTTTTTTTTTGATTGTTTGATTAATCACAACTACAGGTGGATGATACTGTGCCAATCAAGTAGGAAAACAGAAGCAAGTTCTTGTAGCATGAATTTGATAGCATTTATCTGTAACAGCAATACCTCTGATAAAGAGGTAACCACTGACTTCTTAGAGGTTTTGCAGATAACTGACTTGGCCCCACACAGGATTCTGATGAAGGAACTGGGTGGTATGTAATTAGCACACCATTGATATAATAAGACAGAAGATTCTTGTTAAAATCAAGACATAAACTCTGCTGCGAGATAATACATTAGGGTCAGTTACTCTATTACAAAGTTTTTCATAAAATGGTCTCACTAAACACAAGTCATCTGTTTATTCTTATCTTTTTGGAGCTGATAATTTTTTTTTATAATTTGCTTGAGAATCTTGGAATGGTTAATTCATTGATTTCCTGATCCTGTTGTTTAATACTTGTGCATCTTCAGTGCATCAAGAACTCTTGAAGATACTCATCGTACAGAGATTACTATGGCTTTTCCTTAAGTATCCTATAGTGAATTTTATCAGCTACAGAGCTGATTGTATTTATCTCATTTAGATAATATTTATTCTTTTCATATCCTGCTTTGTAGGCCTGTTGCCTTCTTAGAATTTTAATTTTTTGCTTTTTGCTTGAAGCATTCCTTTATACCCATTCTTAGCCATATGTATTTGTTCTTCCTTTTTACTGAGTTTCCTTTTTTGTTTTTTCAATCTCAATAGCTTCTGCTGGAGTCAAAGCAGTGTCACCTTTTGGTTATCTTTACTTCGCATCACATCAGATGCTATTTTCCAGTAAGTACTGGCACTTTTCTTCAGAGTATCTTCCCAAAATATATTTTTTTATACACCTGGGGTTTTGAGGATGAGAAAAATTGGCAAAATTATTTATATGGTGAAAAAGAAAACCTGAATTTCCCCAAATTCCTTGGATTTCACACAAGAAAACGTATTTTGGAAGCAATTTTAATTGTTGCTTCTTGACAATTTTCAGTAACAGTTAATCTTCCAGAAGAACAATGTTTGATATCATAACAGCATTATTTCAGTCTGATGCTTCTCTCTACAGGTTTTTAACTATTGCATAGACATCTTTACTGAATAGAAATATGAGAATGTTTACTCAGCTGGGGTTTTTCCTAAAAATTTTGGAATTATTAATGTAAACGTATTTTATGTGAAATTTCATCCTAGTAAATTCTCATGATGGAATAATTAGTCATTACTTCTGTGTTTGATTTTAGACAGCTGTCTCAACTTGCTCCAGATTACCTGGTATACATCACAAGTATTTTCTGCCTGCTTCAAATTATCCAATATATAGCACAAAGAAGAGTCAGAAGACTCTACTACGCCTGTTCAGTGTACAGAGCTTCTGTTGTTTGGAACAGAACCATACAGATCTGATCCGCAGTATCACCCGATCTGGCTTCAGTTTCACTGAATGCATAAACTGCATTTGCATGATAAGATCCTCAAATATTTATTGTTCCTGAAAAAAAATATTTTCCACTAAAATGTGTTTCTTAGTAAGTTTTCACAATAATCATAGCCTCCTTTTCCCCCTACCCCCAATGGGATTCTTAAAAGTTATAGTTCAAAACTAAAGGCACAAAGTTTACTTCCGAGATCCGCATTTTTCATTGTTTCCATTTATGAATCTGGGAGACTAACCAACATAAGTATTTCAAACACTTTGCAAGAGGTCATTTATGCACCTCCATTGAGAGTAATATTTGAGTTTTCTTCTTGTCTTCATAAGGCCTCAGCAGAAATGGGTTAAAAAACCAGACAAAAGTATAGCTACAAAGCCTATATACTAACAAGTCTGTTCCTCAGTAATACTTTTTCTCTCTCTCTCTCTCTGGGTTGCCATGTGGTCCCTATGAGTGTTGATATTTACAGTATTTTTTGGGTGTAATACTGTGTTGTGTGATTCCTTACATGGGTGAAGAAAAATGCAATACTGCTTCACAGGATTAGAGAAACATCCAAAGACAAAAAATATTTTATTATGACAGAATATAAAAAGCTAAGTTATTTTATATCCCTGCTTTTCAGATAACCATGCCAGTCAAGAAGAACATACGTGTACCAAGCCAGACAAGAGGAAAACACAGAGAAGCTAAAATTGTATTAAAATTCCCAGGCTACCAAAATCCTTGTTTACAACATATTTCTTTCTAAGAGAAGCTAGAGCATCCTTTTATGTTGTCTAGCAATACAATGGATACATGCCATTTTATTGCCTGCACCAGCAATAGGGAGAAACTGTAGTTTAATACATGATGGAAACACTTAAACACACACAAATTTTATTTCTAGTATTCCAAATGTGTTATTCCAGCTTGTGTTCTCATGCAGGAATTCAACTGCACTTTCATCCCTGCTTTAAGGTTTGAAAAGTTCTTTCTAAACCCTCTAGTGGTGCCTTCCCACATCTGTAATTTTTCTTTTGCCATAAAGCTGCCTGACTGGTATACGCAGATAAAGGTAAGAAAAAGCTACCAGCAGCAAAAACTGATTTTGGTGAGGGATGTAAAAAATACATATGCATATTCTACAGAGTAAATGGTAGGACCAGAACTTGATAAAAAGCTTTTTCTTCTGTTCAGTCTTTGGTATCACTGTCACATTTGCTAGTTTTAGTTATATGCATTTGCTACACTGATTTTAAAAAACAAAATTAAGTTAGACTACTTGAAGGTAGTTTTTTTTGAGTACTTGAAGGTAGTTTTTTTTCCTGCAGCCTGTAGAGGAAGGACAGCATTTCTGTATCCTTTCCTAAGCAGATGCCTTCTTTCATGAATTTATAACACACTACTTTTGCTAAAGAAGTCTTTGAGTGAATCCAAGATGGCTTTTAAGTGCATTTTTATTTGTTCAGGGAATAACATATAAAATCCTTACAGATTATTATTGCTTTGCTAAAGACAGCTAAATAATTCAGAAGAATGTTTCTAAATAGTTTGATATCCAGAGATGCTTATATTTAGTGGATGTTATTTAGAATCACAGAATAGTTTGCGTTGGAAGGGACCTTAAAGCTCATCCAGTTCCAACCCTCCTGCCACTGGCAGGGACACCTTCCACTAGACCAGGTTGATCAAAGTCCTGTCCAACCTGGCCTTGAACACTGCCAGGGATGGGGCAGCCATAACTCCTCTGGGCCTTTAAAGGTCATACATACAGTTAATGGTGGTTTGCTGGGTGGGGCTTTTTTGTTTGTTTGTGGGGTTTTTAATATGAAGGGTTGTTTGTTCCCCCCTCCTTCCTCACCCCACAACTGCTTGATCAATTTGCCTTTGCTTTTCTGGTACATGATAGAGAAAAGTATTTCATGGTCCAGACAGGCAACTTTTACAGCATTTTTAATTTATTCTGGAAACATGAATAAGAGGCAACTGTATTAAAGCTTTGTATGTATTTGTCAACTGACTATTTAAGGCCAAGCATAAGGGGTTAAAATTTACCTGTTTTAAGACAGCATAACACACTTCCATTGATCTACAGCTGGAATGTTTCTCAAATGCAAAAATACCTGCTTTGCCTCCCCTCAGTAGCCAGTTTCTACATTAGTAATTAATATTAATAGTTACTTCTTTATGTTTGGTTGGATTTTTTTTTTTACTCTTAAAAAGAAGAAACAGGCAACAGAGTTAGAAGTGCCTGGAGGAACTTTCACCCAGTCTTTTAAATTGCACATGTTAACGGCCTGTAAATACCTGCTGTGAAAACAGCACACACCTTTCCTGCATGCAATCATTGTTTCCGTAGTTTGTTTCACGTGTGCTTGGTAAGCTGCCACTTGCTCTCTACTGCAGAAAACAGCTCCGGTATCTGTTACTGTGTGAATATTACTGACACCTTTATTTCTACAGGTATTCTTCACACTTGCATCTACCTAAAATCTGGGTGAACTGCAGATTTATCACCCTTACCACTCTCCCCGCCCGCCCCCCACTAACCGTGCATGACTTCTCTAGAAGTGACCCGGCTACGATAAGGAATGGTTTAATGGCATACCCAACCTACAGAAGTCCAGCGGTGAACAGGACAGGGGTGCTTCAAAGCCCGCCTGGATACGTGCCCCGTCCTCACCTCACAAGATAGTGCTCACTGGGTCCGAGCCCATCCCAGGCCCCCTCCACCTGAGGGAACCCCGCGAGGAGGAAAACCTTCCTGCATGCACCCCAGACTGCCACA
>NW_009922748.1:0-729 GCF_000696875.1 Nestor notabilis
CACCCCGCGTCCCCGACCGCGCAGCGCGATCCTGCGTTAAACGCGCACTGCAGCGGCAGAATTAAGGCCTCGGGTCATTCCTGTTCACAAACCAGCCAGGCTGCGCTTGGCACAGGAGCGGGGAGACGGTCGTAACTTCCCTCCACACACTGTGCCGGGCGGCTGCGCCCCGCGGGAGCTCCTGCGAGCGGGGAAGCTCTTGTGAACGGGATCTTCTGCGAGCACGGGTCCCTGTGTAACTAAAAGCGAAGCACTGAACGGAGCCCCTTTTGGACAAGCCTCGGGAGCTGATCCATTTCTTACTGCCCCGAGATCAGGAATGGTCAGGAACAGGAGGCTTTCAGTGCAGCCAGGAAAGCAGTGCTTTTGTTATTTTCTTCCAACTTCCGTGTCGGGCAGAGTCCCCCTCTGAAGCCAGCTCCCCACGTGGCACCATTACACCAAGTTACAAGTGAGGATCAGCTGGAAAAAATTGGGGCTTATCCAGTCTACTGCAGGCAACAGCAGAGAGAAATGAACTCCCAAAGGCTGTTGAAAAGAGGTAGAGATTATTTTCCCTTGGAAAGCTTTCTGTGGAAGCAGGAAATGCGGGGGAACGGGGAGGAGGAGGAACGGGGGACGCTGTCACGGAGCCCTGCTGTCCTGGGGGTGGCTGAACTTCCTCGGCCGTGGGCAGTGAACTAACTCCTTGCTTGGCTTTGCGTGTGCGGGTTTTGCTGCACCCATTAA
>NW_009922749.1:0-200 GCF_000696875.1 Nestor notabilis
AGGGGAAAAAAAAAAAAAGCAATTCTCCTTTAAATGCAGAGGAAAATTAGGGAAAAGAGAGGGGAGAAAATGATCTTCCCTGCTAGTGATGGGTAGTACATACATGTACGTATACATAATTTAAAAGGACAAAAAGTGAAGGGATTCCAGGTCCACACCTCTGGAGCTAAAGATCACGCACAAAAACGGCCCGGCCCCCC
>NW_009922750.1:0-1642 GCF_000696875.1 Nestor notabilis
CAAGCCGCGGGCGGGAGGGCCGGGGTTGCCCTTCGGTGAGGGCTCCGACGGCATCGCCCGCCGGTCGCAGTCGTTCTCCCGCGCAGCGCCGAGCCGAGCCTCAGAGCTGTCCCCGCCTCACACACTACTCAAAGCCCCTCTGCTCCCCGGACCGGAGCGGCAGTACCCCGTCCCTCCCTTTTCTTTTATTTTCTTTTTTAATTTTAACGAATCATTTACCTCCCCGAGCCCAAATTTGTATCATTCCTGTCTGAGGAGGAATCGCGAAATACTCTGAAAATAATTAGGTTGAAAGTCGTTTATTTTTTAACTTTAATCACATGGAGAAGCACCGTGGGTTTCAAGCGAAGCTGTGGTTCCAATGCCAAAAAGGGAGGCCGGGAGGGGGAGGATAGGAAAATAAACTATTTGTAAAATACGTCTGAACCTATAGGTTTGTACAACTGGGGAATCGTTCTAGATTAGCTAACAATTTAATATAACTCCACCAATGTATCGGTGTGAGGTGCAGTTGTCCAGGAGACGATTTCGTATAGTATTTTTCTTGTAAATGACTTCCAGTAAATATTTGAAAATATATCGAAGTACACTTGAGCTTTTTTTTTTTTTTTCCTAATTTTTATTTCTTTTTCTGTCACGAGAAAGCGTTACTGTCGCAGTCCTGGTTCACTGCATTCTTTTTCTGGACTCATTTCTTGAGGCGTACATCAAATCGAGCTTCAGGATATAGGTTTTGCTTGAATATTAATTTAGGTAGGCATACAACTGTAATTAAGCAAACAATATTTGATAAATGTTGAATGACATTTAATTTAATGGAGCATGTACTTATTTGCATTTGCTGGCAGTTCAGGTATAGTTACAGTGAGAGTTCTCCTATATTTCATAAAGTGGGTTTGCCATGACCCATGTATTAAATAAACTGTCCAAGTGAAACTGAACTAACGTTGGCCTATGTGTATTTCCTGAAAATAATATTGATCAATGTTAATAAACACTCCTGACACTACATTAGCGGTTTGCAATACTGCAAACTAATTGTCTCATTGTAATGTTGAAATAATTTGGATATTTCACATTGAAATGGAAAGCCCTTCGCTGGAACATTTTAGATTTGCATTTTAAATGCATGAAATGTAATTGATTTTTATCTGTAATATTTTAAATGGTATTAATAAACTCCAGATAAAACATTCTACCTTAGGTCAGCCAGTTGTTTTTTCTTCTTTTTAATTCCATTGTTACAGGCAACTATTTACTCTGAACTCCTATGGCATGAGGTGTTCTTTAGGGTGTTCTGGAGAAAAGTGAAAATACAACGAATTCAATCCCATTGTAAATTCTAGAGCCTAATGAGAGCAGCTTTGAGGCACTAAAATGAGTAAGTTAGCATTCCTTCGTGCTTTTTGTAATTCACTAGTAGAGGAAACTAACGAAATAATAAATAATAATAATAATAATTTAAAAAAAAACTGGCAAAACCAAGTGTGTATGAGGGGCTGCTTTGCATGTGCCTCCTCCTCGGACTTTATTCTTCACATCGAGCCAGATCCACACTGAAAAGCGATTTAATACCGAAATGCGAAGGGTCATCATTGCTTTAAAAGGCAAAATCAGCAGTGGTCCGTCGCTTTTATTTTCC
>NW_009922751.1:0-484 GCF_000696875.1 Nestor notabilis
ACCAGTATAGACTAATATAACCAGTATAGACGAATATAGACTGATATAGATCAATGTAGGTGGGTATAGACCAATATACACCAGTATACACCAGTATAGACCAATATAACCAGTAGAGACCAGTATAAACTAATATAACCCGTATAGATTGGTACAGAGTAGTATAGACTAATATAGCTAATATAGACCAATATAACCAGTATAGATCAATGTAAACGCATATAGACAAGTATAAACCAGTATAGACCAGTACAACCCAATATAACTCGTATAGACCAGTATAGGCCAGTATAACCAGTATGGACCAGTATAGATTAATTTAAACTGTATAGACTAACATCCATGAGTATAAACTGGTATAACCAGTATAGACTAATATAGACCACTATAGACCAGTATAACCAGTATAAACCAGTATAGACCAGTATAGGCTTATATTATCAGTATAGAGCAGTATAGAGCAGTATAAACCTGTATAACCAGT
>NW_009922752.1:0-220 GCF_000696875.1 Nestor notabilis
TTGTTCCTCAGGAAGGGCTGGGGGCTCTGGGACCCTGAGTTTGGGCCACCTCAAGGGGTCCCAGCAAGCTGGATATCCCCTTGGGTTTGGGGTCCCTCTGATGTGTCAAGCAGCCCCTGGCACAGGGTTGGCATGAACTGAGGGCATGGCAATGACAGCCCCATGTCTGCCACCCTGTCCCCCCGCCATGGCTGACCTGCCATCCCCTCTCCCCGCAGGA
>NW_009922752.1:280-749 GCF_000696875.1 Nestor notabilis
CCGCGCCGGCAGAACTGCAGGGTCCTGGAGAGTCGGGTGAGTTGAATTGCCGACCAGTACCTCCTGCAGGGACACAGCACCTCCATCTCCCCGTGTCCCCCATGTGGGGCTGGGGGGAACAGTGGCTCCACTCGACACTGGTGTGGCAAATGGCACCCAGGCTGGCCAGATCCCAGGCGCAGCTACAGGCTGGGGGAGACTGGATTGAGAGCAGCCCTGAGGAGAAGAACTTGGGGGTGCTGGTTGACAAGAAAGTCAATATGACCCAGCAACGTACGCTTGCAGTCCAGAAAGCCAACTGTATGAGGGCTGCATCACCAGCAGTATGACCAGCAGGTGATTCTCCACCTCCACTCTGCTCTTGTGAGACCCCACCTGCAGTTCTGCATCCAGCTTTGGGGACTTCCACACAAGAGAGATGTGGAACTGTTGGAGTGAGTCCAGATGAAGCCACAAGGCTACGGGGCAT
>NW_009922752.1:908-2665 GCF_000696875.1 Nestor notabilis
TGCAGTGATAGGACAAGGGGTTCAAACTTAAACAGGGGAAGTTAAGGTTAGATGTAAGGAAGAAGTTCTTTACAGTGACGGTAGTGAGGCACTGGAACAGATTGCATAAAGAAGTAGTAAATACTCCATCCCTGCAGGTGTTCAAGGCCAGGTTGGACGAGGCTTGGAGCAACCTGGTCTAGTGGAACTAGATGATCTTAAGGTCCTTTCCAACCCAAACCATTCTATGATGCTATGATTCTATGACATGCCACATGCCATGCTCTCCCCACAGAGGAAACCGACCTGCCTGGCTTGCTACAAGTTTGACAGCGGTGATGTCCCCAAGGTGCTGGACAAGTACCACAACTGCGGCCCCAGCCATCACCTGGCAGTGAAGGTGAGCTGACCACCAGCACCAGCACCAGCACTGGGCAGTGCCATAGTTGGTGCCAGCGCCATGCTCTGCCCCACAGGAGATCAAGCACCGGGATGAGGCTGAGTGCCGGGCGGTGGAGGAGGCTGGCCGGGCTGGGGACGCACTCTACCTGCCTGGGATGTATGCTTTCTCCAAGGGGCTGCCGGCTTAGCTCCTGGCCCCTCACGGTAGGTGCCACCAGCAGTGCCCTGGTGGTGTGTGGGGGGCTCCTCTGCCAAGATTGGAGCCAGACTGTGACCCCCAACCAGGGGGACATCTCCCAGGGCTGCACCTCCAGAGCAAGCTGGCTCTGGGAACATGAGGTGACACAGTGACGGGGCGGGGGTGAGGGGTCCCTCTTGCAACCAGTCCCCTCTCCATGTGCCCCTCCAGGCCACTGCCATCCTGAGGACACGGACACCGCCCTGGGGTCCCCCTGCTTGCCACCCCCCAGCACTGCGTGACTGAAGGACACCCCCTGCCTGCCCCAACTCAGCAGTAAATCTGGCTCTGGCTCCCGCTGTTGCTGCTGTTATTCCCACTGGGAATAGTTGGAGGGGATGACAGGGTGGGCTTGGCTGGGGGTGCTCCAGGTGCGTCACCCCCCACCTGCTGTCCCCAGTGGGGAGGAGGAGTGAGTTCTCCCTGGCTGCTCAATGCCTGGGACGACACAGCACAGAGGCACCTGGAACGACACATGGGAGGACAGCACGGCTTTACTGCACGGCCCTATGATGGCCCAGGCCTCATAATGTTTTTGTGATATTCCCCCAGTCCCTGTGGTGTCCCTCAGTCCCACAATGTCTTCTGGTCAACATGATGTTGCCACGATGTCCCATGGACACCACAACATCCCCCCAGTGCCCACGATGTCCTCTGGTCCCCATGATATCCCCACATCATGCCCCAGTCCCCATGATGTCCCCATGACATCCCCTGCTCCCCACAATGCCCCCACAATGTCCCTATGACATTCTCTCATCCCTGCGATGTCTCCAAGACATTCCTAGACCATATCCTGGTCCCTGCCATGTCCCAGCCCCACGGCCTCTCCTCCAGGCTGGATAGCTCAGGGCTGGCCCCAGATCTCCAAGGACATCACTGCTCCCCTCACTACTCCACCAGGCACAGGGAGCCCTGGTCAGTCCCCAGCCTGGAGCTTCCAGCAATGGAGTAAAACCAAGAAGCCCTGTGGCTACCTCTGGTGCTGCTCTGGCTGCCTCCCACATTCCCTGCGGCTCCTCTGTCAATGGGACCAGGCTTGTCACAGCTCAGAAGACAAAGGAGTTAGGGTCATGGTGGGTGCTGAGTGCCCGCTCTGCCTGGGCAATGGTGTCGTCGGCACGGTGGCCCAGCTCCC
>NW_009922753.1:0-221 GCF_000696875.1 Nestor notabilis
CGGTCCCATTGATGCGGTGCCCGGCGGGCCGGTCCCGTGGTTCTAACCGCGATCGCTTCTCGGTGTCCCCGGTTCGAGCAGCACCGGCGCCATGTGGATCCAGGTGCGCACCATGGATGGGAAGGAGACTCACCGCGTGGATTCGCTTTCCAAGCTCACCAAGGTGGAAGGGCTGCGCCTGCGGATACACGAGGTTTTCGGTGTCGAGCCACACCGGCAGA
>NW_009922753.1:275-919 GCF_000696875.1 Nestor notabilis
GGGCGTTTGACAGCCCCAAACCCACTGCAATGGGGGACGCGGGAGGGGGTTTCCCCGCCATCTGGGGAGCGGTATCTTCATGTATTCGGTTTTAATTGCCCGAAAAGGGGGGGTTCTGCTGCCATCTAGTGACTCGCGGGGCTGCGGGGCCTCGCTGCCAGAGCGGCCTTTTAGTTGTTCCGAAGGGTTTTTCCTCTTCTTTTTCATCTAACCTGCCCCCTTTCTGCCTTGACACCGCCGCTGTGATGTGTCTGCAAATGCAGTTGTTGCAGGGGTTCTTGCCTCGTGAACTGTAGCCCTTGGAAAGCCATCCAGAGCCGATTTCCCCCTTTTTCCTTGTAAATTGGGATAGCAGCTTGTGGATTTTAAGTTGTTCTGCTCTTAAATCGAAATCCCCTGAAGTAAAGATCTTGCTGTGATGTTTCGAGTATGTTCTCGACAGTATCACAGTTGTACGACAACTATTTTCTTCCACCGAGTTAATAATCTCTCAAAATTAATCTCAAGTCCAACCAAACCTATTTTAAAATGTTTCCAAATACTTTTTTTTTTCAAATACACTGTTTCAAATCCATTTTTCAACCTTATTTTCCAAAGAATCCTCCTTTCAAACACTTTTTTTCCATCCCCTGCACTGCTGACCC
>NW_009922753.1:950-15028 GCF_000696875.1 Nestor notabilis
TCACACTAAAGAAACTCTGCTGGTGCTTGGGTGTTCAGGGACATTTATGGCAGATATAGCAGCTGTTTTGGGCTGCAGTCGAATCCCATGGGATGGGTGGCATTAGACAATCTCTTCTAGTCCATTTTTCCCACCTTTCCCTCCATTTTAGGGTGACTAGAGCTGGTGGTGGGTTGGAATTAGCAGGTGTGACTGGAGGATGTGGAAACACACCCAGAGTAGCTTTAATCTAACAAGCTTGGGTACCAGTAGTAGTTTGAGGCTTGTAGGAACGTGAAGCGTCTCTGAAGGGCTTGTGCCACCTCTTTTCTGATGCATTAGTGTAGTTCTGGGTGCAGTAATTGCCCGTTTGTGGCTGTAGATGAAGTGATGGGGGGGTTGGTCCAGGGTATGTCAGCGCTGCCCTGAAGCCTGTGCAGATGAGCAGGTTTTCAGTAGAAGTGATGACTTGGTTTGGTGCGGAAGTTCTTTGCCTTACAAAGACAATTCCTCTTTGTGCACTTCCAGGAGTCCTTCCTTTAGGCGTGGTTTTCGACAGAACCCCGTGGGTTTAGCCTTCCTTACGCATCCTTCCCCGCTGCGCTTTGCCCGCCCTCCTGAACCGTTCGAGATCTCCCAGTTCTTCTTTGGGAAGCTTTTAAGATGATGATGGGAAAAGCCTTGCTCATGGAAAGACCCACGGCCTTTGTTCGAGGTGCGGCCGTGGCTGCTGGCGCCTCTTCCAGCCCATTCTCCCGGCTCCCGCGGGTTTGGGGCCTGTGCCCGGGCTCGGCTTTTCCATCCCTGCCAGCACCTGCTGCCTCTGGTGCTCTTTGGTGATAACAACACCATGTTTAGTGCTAAGTCTTGGTGACCCCGTCTCTTTGCTGAGAAACAACCAGTTTCTGGCTTGTTCTTGTGTATCTCGAGGAGTTTTCATCTCAAAAAAGCCCCGATCTCTTCCTGCCCAGTCAGGTTTCCAGGGATTGTTCCACAGCCATAAATCAGAACCGAGTTATCACGGTGATTCCTGTGAAGGGTAAAGTTTTGTGGTTTTGCTCTGTTTCCCCCCGATAGAGAACAAAGCTCGGGGGATTGCTTTTTCTGGTGCTTTGCGCTGGAAGGGGATGATCATTTCCTGTATAATTTCTTAGTCAGACCTTAAATATGTGGTGAAGCTTGTCTAAACGTCTGCCTGCGCTGTGGTCTCGAGGGTTACAGTTTAACTCTAAAATGGAGTTCTGGGAAGGTAACTGAGAGGCCTCGTGCTCCTCTGGACTTTTTGCAGGGGAAGGATCTGCAGCCGATGCCGGTGCCATTAGAGAGGCTGTGAAAGTAGGACGTGCTGTGCTGAAAAGTGAGGGGGTAGTTTCAGATTGAATTGAATCTCTCTTGATTTTACGTTCAGTGGAAAACTCGTGTGCTTGCCCAGAGAGAAGCAAGTGATGAGCTCTTTGGCTCCTACATAATCCCATGTTTAACAGAGCGATGCTGTAACTGTCATCTGGAACGTACGTGATTCCAGTATAAAGATTAGTCCAAGTTGATGTTCCGATGTGTCTGAATTAAGGAATAAAGAACTTCCTTTTGAGTTAGTAAGTAGTGCAGAATTACCTTTAAATCCTGATAGGGAACGGAGGGGATTTGTAGTTCTTTTAAGTCCTTCTTCTTCCCAGAACTGGTATCTTGGGAATGTGATACAAACCCTTTCAGATCTCCTACAATGCTGTGGCTTGCTCTGGGTAGTGAGTCTACCGCAGCGTGGAAGTCTTGTTCTCCTGGCTTGCAGAGCCCGCTGAGGAAAGAACATTTCTATGGTAAGAATAACAACCCATAAGGAACTGTGGTGCTGAAGTTCATGCCCAGCTCCTTGACTGCTCAGGGTTCGAAAGCAACGTGCTCCGTAGGGACGGCCACAGCGCGACGGGTGGCTCTGAACTGGAATAACCAGCTGGTTTCGCTGCTCTCCTGCAGATGGAGGATGGTCACTCCCTTTTCGATTACAGCGTCGGCCTGAACGACATTGTCCAACTCCTGGTGAGACAAAGCCCCGCGGTGCTTCCCGCTGTTAGTAAGGAAAAGGATCCGGAGCTCTCGGACACAGACTCTGGCTGTGGCTCGGGCCAGAGCGAATCTGACAAAAGCTCTCACAATGGGGAAGGTGCCCTGGAATTGGAGGGACAGCCCAGCACGGCGGCACAGCCCGACTGGACCGACCCGGGCTTTGGCCTCTATAAGGTGAGGTGTAACAGAGCTGAGGTTCCTGGGAACTGTACCCGGAGGGGAATTGTTCTCTGGAGTTGGGAATTTCTGGAACTCTTCTCTGCCCTCATTCTGTGGGTACTGTTTTTTGTTTTCTTAAACCTTCCACCACCAAACAAAAAAATACCAGCCAAGCCACAAAACCATTCAATGCCACACGCTGTAGGTCAGAATGTTTCATTTTTCGTGTTACCCTTTTAACTAAAACTACAATACATGACTCGATTCAAATAAAAAGCATGCAGAGTGCCTGTTTTGATTTAAAAACTCTGAATCCGTTTTGCTTGGAGTCACTGCATTTGTCAAAGCTGAAACTTCCTTGAAGGAACAAAAGAAAAATCTCAAGCAGCTGTTCAGAACCCTTTTACTTGCCTGTTTCAATGGATTTTGTTACAGATCTAGTGATGCCTTTGCCCAGACTATGAGCTGGCTACTGGAAGTCTGTTACAGGCTGCCTGATAGGGCTTTGTGCTAGATAAGAAGCCTGCTTGTGCTCCTGTTGGTGCAGACTGGATATTTAGCCTTAGGGACTTAACCTGAGAAGACTGTTTCAATTGGGATTGGGAAGGTGAAGGAAATCTTAATTTTTATGATGATCTGTTAAATATCTGGATAATGAAGTTCTTGGGATGATTGAATCTTTAACAGACTTGGAAATGAATGCTTAATTGGAAAGCCCATTTTGGTGAGCTGTGTGCTTTGCTTTGTGTAGATCAATGACCTGGTCGACGCTCGAGATATGAATATGGGGGCATGGTTTGAAGCCCAGGTTGTAAATGTAAGCAGAAAAAAACCTGCAAGTGCAGCAGCTGAGAGCTGCTCAGACCCTGACCAGCCAAGAGCCATTCCTGAAGAAGATGTAATATATCATGTGAAATACGAAGAGTGAGTTTTGTTACCTTCTTGGCCAATAAAGTCATTTGGATCATGATGTTGATGGGAAATTTGATTGTAGAGATCCACAGGGTAAACCAGAACTGGGCTGATGCAGTAATTGAGCCCTGTTAACTGTAAGTTTGTCTTAGAGCTGGAATTCCAGGGGGCTGGAATCATGTTTTTAGAAATATGGAATGCTGTTATCCAAGTTCTAAGTGGGATACAACAGCAGCAGAGCCAGACTGCCCCATGCTGGCTGTGTCTGAGTGGGAAAAGGAGATTTTGTTCTTAATGATGTTCTTGTGTGTTGCATCAGTTCATAAATCGATCTGTCTGGATAAAATCGATCACTTGTATCAGCTGTGATCTCGAATCTGATTTTCCTTCTCTGTCCCTCCCTGCCCTCCTTCTGCTCCAAGTTATCCAGAGAATGGAGTTGTACAGTTGAGTTCCAATGATGTACGGGCTCGTGCACGGACTATTTTGAAGTGGCACCAGCTGGAAGTGGGGCAGGTGGTGATGGTCAACTACAACCCCGACGAGCCAAAGGAGAGAGGGTTTTGGTACGATGCAGAGATCCTGCAGAAAAGGGAAATGAAAATGATCAAGGAGATAAATGCAAAGATATTACTTGGGTAAGCAAATTGTGACGTGGAACAAACTGAATTCTCTGCTTAAGCTTTTAAGTGTGAGTGACTGTCAAAAAAGGGATGCAGTGAAAAGGGTGTGATGGAGATGCTGGGGGAGGTGAGAAGCTGGGCTGTCCTTTTGAGCGACTGACTTCCTTGTTCTGCACTTCCAACTCACTGCTCCTGGAGGAATCTGGCTCTTTGGGGAGCAGCAGGGCATGAGCAACGTGAGCTGTGGAGTCGTGTAGTGCCCTGTATTTGCTGGGAGCAAAGAGTTGTTTGCTGTGGTAACTACCCATATAATGGCTTTACAAAAACTTCCGTGTACTATTTTGTGCTAGATTTGATGCTATCAACTGAACCCTCACTTTACAAAGATGATGAAAAATTACTCCAGTTCTCTCCTGAAGGAGAAAGTGAGCCCACATATAAGGGATCTAAACTCTAGGGAAACAAAGTGTGTGTGTGTCTGTATATATCTTTTTAATTTTCAGTAATTTTCACAGGGTTGCCAGAATGCTCCTCTTTTCTCCTCTCACCACAGTGATTTTTGACTTTTAAACTATAGAAGAACTAGTCTGAAATACACTTTTGGGGCAGAAGAGTCACTAATGCTGACTGGAATGCTACAAGTGCTGGAGTTTTCATGAAGACAAAAGGGGTTACACTTTAATTGCACGAGGATGGTGTGGCTCGTGGTGATGCTGTCACGCCACTGGCCCAGCTCACACGGTGCTGTACCAGGTTTTGTGTGATACAGGACTAAAGCCAGATCATGCACGTTGCTGAGGAGCCTCCACAGCTGTGAACTCCGGTACTTTCACAGTCTGATCTTTCATACTCTCCTCACCTTCTCCTTACAGGGATGCTGGTGATTCCTTGAACGACTGCAGAATTATATTAGTGGATGAAATTTATAAAATAGAAGAACCAGGCAGCGCTTGTCCACTTACTGCTCCTCCAGTGAAACGTGAGTCTGTTGCATGGTTCTCGTGTGTCCCAGTCTTACCTTGGGATATTCTGATTGTCTGTGTGAGGATCAAAGGTCTGAGGGTTCCAGGACACCTGTAGTTGTGACACCTTTGCCTGTCGCCAGTGTTATCTTGGTGCTTTCTGAAGGGAGTTGTGGTTTCTTTCTGCTCACAGGCCAGAATGGACCTGTGTGTAAAGCCTGCAAGGACAACCCGAACAAGACGTGCAGAATCTGTGCTTGCCATATCTGTGGAGGTAAACAAGATCCAGACAAACAGCTCATGTGTGATGAGTGTGATATGGCTTTCCACATCTACTGCCTCAACCCGCCCCTCAGCAGCATACCGGACGATGAGGACTGGTGAGTTCTCTGTGGGTGGTGGTGCAATTACTGTCTGATTAGGAGCAGAAAGTGAGGGCTTCACGCTGCCCTTGGGTGGCAGTATCATGACTGCAGAGCTGAAGAGCTGCTTGTGTGTGTCTGGGTTTTTTGGTAGGACTTCATAGCTCTTCTCAAGCATCACTTTATTCAGAGCATGTTTTCAGCCAGTGGCTGACAAGCTTCTTTTCCTAGTGTTGGGATTTCTATAGCTGTCAAAGAGAAGTGGAGCTACCTATAAACTGCAAACCTGATGCCAAGAGGCTTAACTTGTGTAATGGTTTTTATAGGTTGCTTACAGGTAGCCTGCAGCTCCATCACCATATTAGGTTGGTGATACGTACTCTTATGTGAAATATACATGGTGATATCCATGCAGAGATAGATAATGAAATACCCCTACATCTGTACATATAGGTAGTGAAATATACTGTTCTATTCCTTGTCCTGTTTCAGCATTTTATACAAGAATTTTATGGTACAGCTGATTTCCACGTATCTGCAATGGCTTAGGAGCTTGTGTAGAACACTAGCTAATGCCAGTGTAATTCCTGTACGGAGAGTTGTTTTGGTGTCCTGCCTAGCTTCACATGGGGAAAATTGTAACATAACTCGGTGTGTTTTGAGGAAATTCTCTTTCAATTGAAGGCTTTGCTACTAGTTAATTGTCATTGACTGGTGACTTTAGGTATTGCCCTGAATGTCGAAATGATGCAAGTGAGGTGGTTTTAGCAGGAGAGAAATTAAAAGACAGTAAAAAGAAACAAAAGATGGCATCTGCTAATTCATCCTCGCGGAGAGACTGGGGCAAGGTCAGTTCAAAAGCTGTTTTCTTTTGAAGAATAGTGTGTGTTAGTTCCTTGTCGTTCTTGGCTGATGGGTCTTGCTCCTTGGAACAGGGCATGGCATGTGTCGGTCGCACAAAGGAATGTACCATTGTCCCCTCGAACCACTATGGACCAATTCCTGGCATTCCGGTTGGCACCATGTGGAAGTTCAGAGTTCAGGTAGGAAGCCAAAGCCTGGCTTGAGCACTGTAGGGGAAGATGGGAACGATCCAGCTCTTAGGAGAAACCTGAAACAGTTAATCTCGGAGTGTGTGTCGCTGGATGTGTAAGTGCAGAAAGGAAAGAATTCTTGCTTTGTGTAGCTCAAGTGTTCCATAACTAATGCTGCATTGTCCAGGCATTACAAGGGTGTGTTTGGGATTTTTAGTGGCTTTTGGTTTTGGTAACTCAAAAACCCTAACCCAAACCTCTCTGTTTGCAATAGTTTGTCCTGGAGGTGTGTGGTATCTCCCACTTGTTCTCCTGGGAAGGGTCTCTCTCAAACACCCAGCCACATTAAAAGGTGGTTTTCTCATCCTGTGAGAAAAGTGGGGAAGAAAAAGCACTGACCTGTCCAGATCCTGTTTTCGAGTGTTAGTTATTAGAAGTCTTTCAAAACTAATCCCCTCATAGAAACATTTCATTTTAATATCTACGATAAATTTAAATTTCTGTAATTTTTTTACTAAACAGTCTCAGGGAGCGAGATCCAAGCTTCTGAATTCACTACAGTGCTGAGAATGTGCTTTCACCCTGTACCATATACAAACCAGATCTGCAGTAGTCCTGATAGTTAACTTGGTTCCAAGACCAGTGGGTAGCTGTGCTGGCTGTAGCCTGTGGGCAGCAGTGACCAAGCAAACATTTCCCTTGCAGGTGAGTGAATCCGGCGTTCACAGGCCCCACGTTGCAGGGATCCATGGCAGGAGTAATGATGGTGCCTATTCCTTGGTTCTGGCAGGGGGCTATGAAGATGACATAGTAAGTGAATCTTGCTTATTTTTGCCTGAGAACCAACCTAACTTGTTGTTCACACAAAGACTTGCCCTTAGTGATGTCTTTACATTCTCTGTTGGGCACTTCCCCATCTTGATGATACTTAAGCAAATGCAAAGCACAATCCAGTAATATGTGCCAACCTGAGAAACGGGGTCACTGGAATTAAGTTTAATATCTCTATGTCAGGTTTTATTCCAAGGGTTCTCAGGGTCTCTCTCGCACCCACAGCTTGAACAGTCTCCTGGTATATTCTGCTGGATCTTTGTGTGTCAGGGGAGCGTTCAGAACAAAACCAGGGACGAAAGTCCTGCTTCTGATTACACGGCTTGGTTCTGCCAGTGAAACCAAGCCCTTGAGAGGCTGTGCCAGGCTCTGCTGCTCATTCTTGCAGACACTGCTGCATCACAAGCCTGTGCTCCCTTACACTGACCAGAGCTAAAGCTCATGTAAAACAGCCACAGATCTCTGTAGCCATTCTAAGTCTTAATTCTGAGTGCAAGATCATGTAACTTGTGCCTCAGCACTTACACTGTTACATGATCATGTGGAATGTGCCCCTATACTTCCAAGCTGGTTCTGTGCGAGCAGCATACCGCTCTCTTGGCAGAGCTCTTTTGGCACTGTTTGTGTGTGTGACAACACAACAGTTGTCACCCTGCCTCCTCTCTGACAATCTGAGGGAGCATCACAGACTAACCGAGCCTGGGAGTTAAAGGGAGGAAGCATCTTCCCTTTTTTGAGAGTACCACATTAAAGCTGCTTGATTAAAAGACTCGTCTGCTTTTATTGAATGGTCTTTGTGAATGTGTTGAAACCATCCATGTACGTTTCAGGATCATGGAAATTCCTTCACATATACAGGGAGCGGAGGGCGCGATCTTTCCGGGAACAAACGCACAGCAGAACAGTCCTGTGATCAAAAACTCACCAACATGAACAGGTCAGTGCCATTAGTGCTCCATTTCCGACCTCAGAGCTGGCACTCTGTCAACCTGGAAAACTGTTTGTCCTGTTTGTATCGAAAGGAATTGGCTAAGTGGAGAAAGCTGTGAGAACTGGGTTTCGGCTGTTTTCCTTAGGCTGCAGATCAGTTGCATGATGGAAATGCCTCTTACAGTGCACTATAAATGAAACAGGATTGTAAATGGTGTTAGTCTCAGATCTAATATTGACTGGAACTTAAGGAACAGAGGAGTAAACTAGAGTAGAAGTTACTGTCTCCTGAAGACCTTTGCAGCCACTGGTCACTTGTAGTTCTGAACTGTTGCTCTTACGAGTAAGTGTGGACTCGAATGGAGGAGGTTGCAATGTAATGAATAATCAGCATATTTAAATGTGGTCCTCAGTCAGGAGGCTTAATTACTGTCTCTCAGAGTCCTTAGTGTTATAGAAGGCACTTGAAGGTGTTACAAAAAGCGTGCCTACATCCTTTTTCCTTGGAAGAGATTCAGAAGAGGCTCTTTCTGTATCTCCAAAGAGGCAGCAGCTTCCAGTTTCTTGGTAGTCATTGCTGTGGCTCAGCACAATGCCAGTACACTACTACTCTTACAGTTGTACTCGACTCTATCAGTGTGTTACTCTGAGCAGAATCGTATGATTAAGTTTATTACTTCTTGGTAGCTGGTTTATTATGTGAGCTTTGCTTTCCCCTCCTTCTGACTCTAAGGAGTTCTGCCTGGTAAACCCCCTAAGCTGACTGGACTTTTTTTTCCAGAGCTCTGGCTCTGAACTGCAGTGCCCCCATCAATGATAAAAATGGAGCTGAAGCCAAGGACTGGAGAGCTGGAAAGCCAGTCCGAGTGGTGAGGAACGTGAAAGGTGGCAAACACAGTAAATACGCTCCTGTAGAAGGGAACAGATATGATGGAATTTATAAGGTAAGAAGGAGCTGAATTTGCCTACTGAATTAGGGGAAGATAAGTTGGTTATCAAGGGGTTTTTATAGCGTATGATGGACCTGACTCTGACTTTTTTAGGTTGTGAAATACTGGCCTGAGACAGGGAAATCTGGATTTTTAGTGTGGCGTTACTTACTTAGGAGGGATGATGAAGAACCTGCTCCTTGGACCAAAGAGGGAAAGGACAGGATGAAAAAGCTTGGCCTAACCATGCAGGTAGTCTTTTGGAATATTCTGGGGGTTACCGTGGGCAATGAACTTGATGGATAGAAGGAACTTTTTGATCATAGGTTCTTACTGAGGATGATCCTTGCGCAAGAATCGAGACAGCCCACCCTTAGACTGAGGGGGAAGCAGTGCTTTCAGTCTTGTGGGTTGTTTGTGGGGTTTTTACATCAGGAAGCTAAATGGACAAAACTCCTGAGTTTGTTTCCTATAGAATTTCTCTAGTCCAGGTGCTTTGCAAGAGCTGGGATCAGTTGTTAAGCAGAGAACCCCTGGAGCAGCTCCCCAGAGGTTGTTCTGCTGACCTGTAACAATCTGTGAGTCTAAACTGGTGTGGCTGCATTGGGTGCTTTTTGTTTTCTGTTTTCCTGTAGTATCCTGAAGGGTATCTGGAAGCTGTTGCAAACAAAGATAAGGAGAAGGAAAATAATGGAGATGATGAGTTTGATACCCCGGGGAAAGGAAAGAGGAAAAGGAAATCAGCAGGTTTGTGGAGTAGGCAAGTGGATATAGAAAGCCTTACAGGTTTTTGTGTGGTTTTACCTAGTTACTCTTTTCTGGTTGCTTTTTGTTTGGTTGTCTAAAAAATTGTTGTGTTTTCTTTTAGGTGGGGAGGAAAAACTCATGAACTCTCCTACAGGGACTCCAAAGAAAACTAAAGTTGAGCCATACAAGCTGACATCTCAGCAGAAATCTCTTATAAAAAGTGATGAAGCCAATGAAAAGCTGTGGAATGGAGTACTAGAAGCTCTGAAAGATGGACCGGTATGCCATGGGCTTCTCTTTTCCCCGCAAAATAAAGTGACAACTAACTGTTGTACCTAGACACAAACCTCTGGCTGCTTTAAAGAAACAGCTGCAGACCTAGAGTTGGGGTTGGTTTTACTGTGGACATCCACGTTGTAACTTTAAAGCACTGTTTCGGGTCAGTCAGCAGGCAGTTATCAGAACTTGTTTAATGTGGCTTTTTTCTTAATAAGCTTTGTAGCAAACCTTTCTGTGATGAAAGTAATCCCTCCCTTGTGTTAAGTGGGGCTGTATCTTTCAGAGGGTGGTGGCAATAAGTTGATGCAAATGTTCTCTTGACAGAAATTCCTAAGTAAAGTGGAAGAGGCCTTCTTGTGTATCTGCTGTCAGGAGGTTGTGTTTCGGCCGGTCACAACTGTGTGCCAGCACAACGTGTGCAAGGTGAGCAGTTGAACTCTTCTGTTGAGTTCTGTTGAGCTGAGCCTTGAGCTGACTTGTTTAGTGGTGAGAGAGATGGGGATGCCTGGGGGAGTTGGCTGGGTTGGGTTTTTTGCCAGTAGTGAGTCTTTTAGTAGGAGTCAGACTTATGTGTGAAAACTATTTATGATTTAGGATCGTGAATAGTTTGGGTTGGAAGGGACCTTCCAAACTCATCCAGCCCCTAAGGCGAGCAGGGACATCTTCAACTAATCCAGGTGGCCCAGCCTTGAATGTCTCCAGGGATGGAGCATCCCCCACCTCTCAGTGCAACCTGTGCCAGTATTTTACCATCCTTCAAAGGCTCTTTTGCATGGAAAAGTCTGCTGTAAAGGAAGTTCCAGTGTTGT
The DNA here is from genome assembly GCF_000696875.1 of Nestor notabilis. NCBI lineage: Eukaryota > Metazoa > Chordata > Aves > Psittaciformes > Psittacidae > Nestor > Nestor notabilis. Next base: position 11,571 of record NW_009922753.1, read on the forward strand.
ATTGCTACTCTGATTCTTTTCAAAGATGACGAGAGCTCTGTGGGCTCAGTAATGCCACAGTGTGACAGAGCATATGGGGTTTTGTTTCGCTCTTTTGAAGACAGATGTGAAGTGTTTTTGCAGAAGCTCCAACGGGTCTTTAACAGCTGCAGGAGAATTCTTGATCTTTAGAAATGTCATTGAACCAGCTCTCTCTGACACATACCCAAGTCCTGTGTCCATGACTGAGGTGCTCCATTGAAATGCATGTAATAAAGCAGCTTCTTTCTCCAGCTGCCAGCCACACATCACTTGGCTTTTCTCACCTCTTGTCAGTACTTGGGTGAACTAGGTTATACTTCTCCATCCTGGTTCACCTCCTTCTCTCCAGGGGGGGTTTTGTAGATGAAGCTCAATTGCATTTTTCTCTCTCTCTTAACCAATTTTGTCCTGGACCAGGATTGTTTGGATCGATCCTTCAAAGCTGACGTGTACAGTTGTCCTGCCTGTCGCTACGACCTTGGCAAAAACTACACCATGCACGTGAATGAAACACTGCAGACCATCCTCACTCAGCTCTTCCCTGGATATGGCAATGGACGGTGATTCTGTAAAGCACTTCTCATTTTCTTTTGTGCAAACTTATTAAAGGGGTTTCAATGAGCTTAATTTAAAAAGAAAACCAAGTAGTCTGTGTTCTCCCGGACCCCTGAAAAGGTTTTAAAGTCTTCCTTACCTGGGAAAAAAAACAAACTATAAAGTTCAAGGAAAATCCTTTTGTATGTTCGTGGGTTTTGTTTTTGTTCTAAATATTGAACTTTTGCATTTTTGATTTTCTTTGCTCCCCCTCAAACTTGTCACTCATCAGCACAGAATGATGATGCTTATTTTTTAATGGACTTCAAGTGCTTCCGGTAAGGCTGCTAACGATTATGAAAGTTCTCAGAGTGCTCCCTCTGCCCCCTCTCTTTTCTTATTGTATTTTAAATTTTATTCCCAAAAAATGGCTTGGTTGCTAGAACAATCTTCAGTGTCTGGGGATTTGGCCATAAAGGTAGACTTGGGCATCACCTTGGCAGCATTTGGATGTTCAATTTGTACGTGATGGCTCCTGGCTTGTGATCTTTTTATCACAAGTGGGTATTTGCTACGTATTTTTGTAAAGAACTGGGTTTTATACATTTGACAAACTTCTCAAAAGCCATTTCCTGCTAATTTTTTATATATCAAACAAACGAAGCTGCTTGCGTATAGCCAAGTAGTGGGAGCAATACGAAGTACTACCTCAGTTAGGCTTCTTTCTTACTTGGGAACTGTTTGTTCAGCCAGGTGCTGTTTTCTATCCAGAAATGCCATTGTGGAATATACTAAAGCCATTCTTAAGTGCCTTTTGTCCTTTTTCTGAAAGACTGGGCTCTGAATCACCACATACTATATATTTTTCATAAGCACTGAATTGTTTAAACTTGCCAACCGGATTTTAATCTTTGGTTAAAACACAACACTGTAGCTGTATGTGATTAGCATGGATTTGCAGACGTTCAGGTTTCCTCCTAATGCTAGGTGTTATTATGGTAACTTGAGTCTTTTTTTTTTCCCTTTGTTTTCCTGCATTTCTAGCTGGAAATGGAGAATAATCAATTCTGACTTTTCTGTGGAACTTTTTTTACTGTACGTAAAGGCTTACTTTTGTGAATGGGTTGTCTTTTTCTAACATTACCAAAGTTTGCAGTTTAATACCTCAACAAGACAGGGATGGTTTTTAATCACACTTTACTGCAGACAGACTGGAACAAATGTGCCTATTTTTGGTTTTCTTAACGCTTACTCTTCTTAAAATTATAATGTTAATATACTAGGGGGGGAAAAAAGCAAACATTTTATAGTTTTTTGTGCTGAATTTGTCAATTTTTTTGTACAATGTGCAAGTCAAAGTTCTCAAAATAAATATCTTTTTTCTGATGAAGGTGTTACCTGTTTTCCTTTAATTCTTTCTATCTGAAGCAGGTGTCCCCGTTGCTAGTGCAGGAATTTGTATTTATGTTCCATTATGCTAAGCCTTTTCTAAGACCTGTTATTTTCATTGTGACTTTTCATTTCAAAGAAATTGGGGAAAATACTAATTTGCTGTTATTCTAGACACTACTGAAAGGTGTATGTTATATTTGACTATAAATAGGGAGATTGCCCAAATCCCTCTCTTTCGGGGGCATAACTTCTGTTAGATTTCCACAGTACCCACATCCCAAGGATCAACTGGCACTTGGAATTGTCTGCACATTGAATGAATAAACCCCAAACTGTTAGAAGTGCCACCTATCGCATTGGAGGTGTTTATAGTGAGTAGTGGGAGCATCTCTGTCGACTTCCCAAAGCAGAGAAGTAAGTTTAAACACTGAGGTTTTCCTAAACAAATGCAGATGAAGTAAATGAAGAAAACTTCAAGGCATTTAAGATGGTGAAAAGAGCTGTGAAATTAAGCAGCAGTTGCACAATCTGCCTTCTTTTTTAAAATAAGTTAATTTTAAGGTTGGTGTTAACATGAACTACTTGAAGTTAGTTAAATTTAATTGGAAATGTCCTTCCACATTTTATTCTCTGGTAAGAATTTGGGGTGAGTGGGCGAAATTGAGGAAATCTCTGGGTATTTGAATTGAAAGAACCTCTTGCAATGACTTCCTTAGTCTATTGGTTTTGTTATTTGGAAACCAAACTTTGTTTTCCTCTGCCGGTTTCAGTGCACTGCTCAGTGTTGGTGTTTATGGAGCATGGATTAGAATTTCTCTGCAAATTAGCTGCTTTGTAATTCTGGGCTTGCAGCTCTCACCATAAAGCTCTACAAGGAGAATGAGCGTGCTATAAACTGGGGTGTGTGGATGGGAAGGGTAGAGATTAGTAGTAGGATGCTACTTCATTTCCTGTACATACTTTTGTGTGGTGAAAGTAAATATGCAAGAAGTGATGTGATAGAATGTGTTTTATGGATCAGGGAAGTGGAAGGAAGCAAGAATAACCACATTCAAAGAGATAAGAACGGCCAAGCACCGCTCTATTTGGGGAATTCCCACAGCCAAAAGCTATGGGCTGCACTGCTTCATTGAGTGCACATTAAAAGATGCCCCTGATCGTTCTTCATCCTGGCAGGTTTCTGCGGTCCTGTCATTGCGGCCACTTCGAAGAGCGGCTCTTTGGGGATGGGGATGAGGTGATGGGGGCTGTGACATGTCACATCCCCACGGGAGAAGGGGGAAGCGGGTCCCTGGTAGGAGCTTGATGCTGTCCACAACCAGGTTGCCATGATTTGATGGTACCACTCTCTCTTTTGGGGAGGAAGGGAATAAAGTGCAGGTAACTCCCAGTGCTCTTACAGAGTGAAGTGGGGGCAGAGGCAGCAGTAGCTGCTGGTGAACCTCCCCTGGTAGAAGCTCCAGCCTGGGCTCCGTGAGGCGCCTAAACCGTATTGCGAGAGCTGGAGCACT
>NW_009922754.1:0-15864 GCF_000696875.1 Nestor notabilis
ACTAATAATAATAATAATAATTAAAAAAAAAGGTTTTGTCATCTCATGTCTTGCAGTCAGAATAATAAAAACAAGCCAAATGTCCCCCAAAAACATGTCAATGAAGGGGTGCGGAAAAAAGACATCCCTTTAATAAAACATTATCAACAAATATCGTACACAAACTACAATGTAGAATAATTATTTTTTTTTTCTTATTGTTTTTTCCCCTCTGGGTAATTTTTCGAACCAGACTACAAGGTAAGAAAAAACACTGAAACAAGATACAATGCTTTCAATAATCCGCACAAAGGGCAAATCCAAGGGAAGAGAGTATTTTACAGAATATGATATACATGGAGCAGAAACGGGAGCTGGAGAAAAAAGCAAAGACCAAACTACAGGGTAAGTGTCATGTACAGAGATCCCAACCCGCCGCCTTGGCTCGTGTCCCTTCCTCTCCCACCAGAAGGAAGGGCCTTCGATGCTTGCCATTAGTTTTTATTTCCTTGTTACAGAGCGAGCCTACAGAATAGCAAGGTTACATCTTAACAACAAGAATTCCTTAAAAAATATCTCCATCCAGTTCCAAATCATAGAGAAGTGAAACCTTGACAAGAGCACATCTCTAAAGAAAAGAATACCACCCTCCCCCCGCCAAAATACCCTCAAAGCAAATAAACCCCCCCCAAAGTTAGCTGGAGATCACAGTTTCCAAGTCCCAGGTCAGATTAACCCTTTTCTTTCGGTGGATTTAAGACAAAAATCATAACAGAAATCAATTGTTTGCAATGAACCAGCTGGAGGGCTCTGGGGAAGGGAGGGACAGAGATTTCTTCTTGTACTCAGAGAAGGGGGGAAAGACTAACACAGTGCATGCCACAGTCACAGAGAGCAAGATCACGATTCATTCGAGGATGTGATCCTAGAAGGGGTCACCTGCGTTAACAAAGAACGAGGTGGTGGAGTCTCTTCCCCAAAGCAGATCTTGTTAACTGGAGGAGGAAGCGTTGTGCTGCAAAACGAACCAAAAACCAAAGCCCCCAAACCAAACCAAAAACAGAAGGGGAAAAAGAAAACCACCCCAAAACACAACCAAAAACAGGCCTTCTGAACGAAAACCACCGTTGTAAACTGTCCAGTTTATTTAAAATAAAAAAAAAAAAAAAGAAAAAAAAGAAATAATAATGACTACAACAGAGACAACATGAGATTTCTTATCTAGACTAGCTTCCTGGTGTCGCACGGCACAAACATACAACAGGTTCGGTTTCTGTCTTTATTTAAAAGAACAAAGCAAAGAGATCGGAGTTGGGTGCTAGAGGCTTCCGTTTGTTTCCAAAAAGAAGTGACATGTAAATATATAAACCCTTCTGCACACAGAAAAACCCTTCTGCACAAAGAAGGGTCTTGTCATGTCTTGAAATATTTTAAGTTTTGTCCTTCATGTTTTATGGAATAAAAAGTTCAGCCTTTTTATTGCATGAAACTAAACCTGGGGTTTTGTCCCCCGCCACGCGTGTCCCTGCCCATACACCTAGCTTCTTCTTCTTCTTCTTCTTGCATAATTCGTTGAGATCCTCCGAACGGCAGCTGACTCTCTTGATCCTGGAGAGGAGGAGGGGGAGGGAAATCACACACTCATCGTCATGCTGGGGGAATACTGGAAGAGAGACAGAGCCAGGGTGAGAAACCAGCTGGGCCAGACCCCCAGACATCAAAGGGGGATGCCAGAGGATGGCTGATGACAACTACACAGCAACTTAGTTGGATCCAATAAATCAGGAGGAGAGGGTATGCTGGAGGCTTGTATTTATCAGGGTATAATCTGCTCTGTAACATGCTTTTCCAGGGATACAAATCAGCAGAACAGTATGGGGTGAGATGCAATTAAAAACAAATAATTAACATGCACACGTGTATATGCTGCTAATAGAGGAAGAGGAGGAGGGATGTCTGCAGCCACGCACAGCGCCTTGAATCAGGCAGGCCAACATAGCTGGCTGCATCTGCACCATCTCCTCTCCATCCTGTGGGATCCTCTCCCCTCCACCTGTACAGCCTCATCCCACCAAGGACCCAAACTTGCACCCACCGGTCTGTTTCTCCTCCCCACTTTCTGTCCTGAAGCAGCTCACAGGTCCATAAGACACCGACCACCAAGCCCACCCGCCCCTGTGCCACCCCGGGGACCATCCCACCATCCCCTTCACAGGGGAGGCCCTCACTCACATTGTCATTTTGGAAGGAATGGAGAAAGTTGCCTCCCAGCTCCCCGTCGTCTCTTGGAGTGCCCGGGGGATTGCTAATGCCACTTATGTTGTTTGGAGAATTCTGCAGGAGATGGAGAAGGGAGGCAGTGAGCAGGGCCCTGTACCCCCCGAAACACCATGGGGGATGGACACAGCCCCACCTGCCCCAGCCATGTTCCCCCAAAGTGTTCCCATCCATTGGGATCACACCAGCACCCCAGGGCTGAGAAAAGGGCACACATACACCCACTGCAGCTCACTTACTTTTGGAAGTCCATCTATGTCTCCTGACCCTGTATAGTGGGGGACACAAAAGGAGAACAGCATTACTGACAATGCAGTGATGGTCCCCGTGCCCCCCCTGCCCTTCTCCCCCCTGGATCCCTGTCTGATTTCCAGCCCAATCAGCTCTGAACTGATCTGGGGGCACTGAACCGGGGGCTGTCAGGATGGGAGCAGGCACTGGGATGCTCTGCAGCCCCTCGTGTGGGTGCTCACCTAACGATCCGTTCATGTGATGGGGCTCCATGCCACCCATGCCGCCCATGGGGCCGTCAGAGCCGGGGCCCATCGGGAACTGTGGAGGAAGAAGGGGATAAACCCAAAATCAGCCACAAAACCACCCTGCACTTCTGCCGTGGCCCCGGTGGCTCCTGGGGACCATCCCCATCCCAGCCGTCCCTCTGGAGCGGGGTGAGAGGAGGGACACATCCACCCCCCGAGGCTGTGGGCACATCTGGGAGGTCATGGTATATAAATCATGGAATACCAGGTTGGAAGGGACCTCAAGGATCATCTGGCCCAACCTTTCTTGGCCAAAGAATGGTCTGGACAACACGACCCAGCTCCTTGTCCAGCTCCATCTTAACAAGCAGAATTTGGCCAGAAGACCCATGGCAATGCAAAGGGCTCCTTCCAACCAACGTTTAAGGAGACTTAAATCCTCTTGTATCCCCCATAACACAGCAGCTCTCCGGGCACGCAGCTGCCACCACCTTGGCTGGAGCAGCAGGACGGCCGCTCTCTTAAATAAGCATAAGAAATGAACAAAGTCGCCCAAGAGTTAATCACTTTTTGATGGTTTGTTTTATTCCTGTTTTGTAACAAATGGCTGAAATCAATTAAACTGCTTTACTCGCAACTGATGAAGTTAATTATGATTTGTTATGGTATCTGATATGTAAATTATTAGAAAGCAGACTTACATTCGATCGACTGCCTGCGGGCGGTACTGGATTAATCATTGTGTAGATGTTGTCACTTGAATTTGTTGAATCTGTGGAACAGTGAAGCCCAGTAAGTCGGGTGATTAATTCATTTCTTAATTAAAACAAACTCATGCCACTTGAACTCATTCTTTTGTATTTTATCACCTAAAATTCCCTCTAAGTACCACCATTTTCTGGCTAATTTGTATTTAATGAAGATCCACAAAGTTTTTAATCACAGAAATTCAACTGTAAAAAATAATTCAAGTCCTGGCTGGGAAGTGTGGGGAGGTAATTCCCAGCTGCGTAGCACTCCTCACGTCCCTGAGCCCTGCAGCACCCAAATCCATAGGGGGGGATAGAGGAACATCCCCAAATGCCATCCTGAAGCCAAGCAGCCCGTGCTGCTCACTCCCCACAAAGGCAAAAGCTACATGAGATAGTTATCGCTGGTTGGGCAGGGGTTGTCCATGCTCGGTGGTGCATCCCTAGGGATGAGGGTTTCCTAGCAAGGAAAGGGACTGGAGAAGGGGGTTTCAGGGGGCTCATACCTGCAGGACTGGGCATGATGGGTGTCCCTGGAGGACCGCCGCCGCCGGGCGGACCCTGCGGAGACACAAAACAGGGGTCAGCCACGCCAACACCAGCATCATCCACCTCCCCATGTCTTCAAATGCCTCCCACAGCTGCACCTTGCACCCCAAACCCAGCCCCACCACAGACACTGATTCCCTGAGCCATAACATCTCTGCACCCCAACAACAGGACGGACAGACGGAGACGGAGGACTCACCACGTATGTACCAGGCGATGAAGAAGAGTATGGGATCTATAGAGAGAAGAGAACCAGGTTCAGCTGCGGGGTGCACGGGGGGCTCCCGAGGGCTGGACCCCAGTGGGCACAGCCAGAAGTCCCCACCGTCCTCCCAGCCCAGCCAGCATGGGGGTCCCAGGGTCCACCAGCCCCAGCTGCACCCCTGGGTTTAGGCTTTAGATGCAGTTCCTGAACACAAGATTGGGGAACGCCCTCTAATTAGCAAGATTCAGCTAATGAGGAGCGACCTCATTTGTGGGATGCTCCCCAAGCCAGGTTGGACAGAGCCTTGGGTGACATGGTCTAGTGGAAGGCGGCCCTGCCCATGGCAGGGGGTTGGAACTGGATGAGCTTAAGGTCCTTTCCAACCCAAACCATGGCTGTATGGTCCTATGATACTCACTGAGTTAGCACTGCTGGGGTTCGGCCACGGTCTCCCGGCTCCCGGCCCCCTGGGGTCAGAATGAAACAGAGGAAAATAAAAGATAAGCTGTGTTTCTATCTGTACAGTCCTGCAAAACCCAACTTGGCACCCAAACATCCCAAGGGATTTGCCTTACATGTTAATTCCAGGCATGCCGGGACCTAGGGAGTTGGGTGGAGGTCTCATGCCGCTGCCGTAGTTCTGCAACAATAACCAAGGGTCAGTCTGCCATAAAGGGAAGGGAAACCAGAGAACACAAGAGAAGGGACCCCCCCCCTGCAACAAACCCAAACCCAAGAGGGTTAGTTTGCAAAAATGAGCTTTAAAAATATCTATTAGATGATGATGATGAATGTGGAGGCAATTAGCAATTGTGTTTATAATAAACCCCAGGAATATGGAAGGGAGCCAGGCTGGGCCCCAAAGTGCCCCCTGGTCTCTGCTGCCACGGTGGTGGAGGGAAAACAGCCTCTTCCCAGCTCCAGGAGACAAGCCTGCTCACAGCCCCCGGGCGCCAGCAGCAGCCCTTTGGGCTTCTCTGTTTGTGCAGGAGAAAACAGAGGCAGGAAGAGAATAGAACAGAAAGCATTGCTTGGGAGGTTATTGCTGCAGCATAAGGATGGGAAAAGGCTGCATGAGCTCCCCTCTGAGATGGAGCATCCCCTGCTCCCAGGGTGACGGCTGGAGCAGGGAAAACCAAGCCAGACTTGTTTTCCCGTTGCTTCCCCTGGAGCGGGTCTGCAGCCGCAGGGAGCAGGCGAGGGCAGACAGCCCCTCGGGGCTCCTCTCCTGGCTTATTCCACCCTGGCTTCGCCTCCAGCTGGGACCAGGAGCCTCAGATCTGCGTCCCTCATCTCCTAAACCCAGCTCTAGTACAAAGCCAAGCCCAAGGCAGTGAAGGAAGAGGAATCCCCTGAATGCCGCGCTCCATTTGGTCTGCTCTGCTCCCTGTGCCCTCTGGGTGATGTGCAGCCAGATTTAGGTCATGCTGCCGCTCCTCCCTTCCCACCTTCCTCCAGCGATGCATCTTTTTGGGCTGTATTTCTGCCATTTAGAGCAAAAATTGCTAGGGCAGGAGGAGGGATGAATGGCCACTTCCTAATTTGAAGCCCCTCGAAGCGCTCCAAGCTCGACTTTAAGAGCAATACTTCAGAGCCATCGATCTCCCCTGGATTTATGGACGCACCGGAGCATGGTGCTCCACTGAGGGCATCGCCAAGTTTGTTTTGTAGAGGCAGAAAAGGGTTTTCCCCAAACAAATTACCGGCAAGTCCTTAATTGACTGAAATTCCAGCCATTTACACTGAATAGCAGCATCAACCCCCCCTTTTTTAAGGAAAAGAAAGCTAAGCGTTTTTAATTGGAGCTGAAAGGCTGGAAAACGAAGCCAGCTGAAAGATGCTCATGGAGGGTGGGGAGGGAACGCAGCTGTGCCGAGCGACCTGGATGCCGGGCTCCGGCAAGACACCGCTGAAACCCAGCGAGCTACAAACACCCTTCACAAGAGGCACTGGCAAACCTAACGCTGGCTTCTGCAGAGCTGAAACTGCGACTATTAAAGGGAAAAAGGCAGCAGGGATCAGCTGTAAGGGATGATTCATCCTTGGTGCGTAATGAGTAGCTGTTGTCAGGATGCCGGGATGTCCTGGCTGGATGCTCTGCAGTCCTCTGGAATAATTTAAGGATGTTTACAAAGGTCCTGACGCAAAGCTTAACGATATAAAAAAGCCCTGGGCATGCAAGGTGTGAGGGGCTGCTGGGCTTGGTTTGGTATGGCACACAGGATATAGTGGCTGCTCTCTTCTCCCAAGTAACAAGTGACAGGACAAGAGGAAACAGCGTCAAGCTGCACAAGGAGAGGTTCAGACTGGGTATTAGGAACAATGTCTTCCCCAAAGGGTGGTCAGGCATTGGAACAGGCTGCCCAGGGCAGTGGTGGTGGAATCACCATCCCTCAAGTGCCCAAAATCCATGTAGAGAGGCCCCCAGAGACAGGGGTTAGTGGTGGCCTTGGCAGTGCTGGGGAACGGTTGGACTCAATGATCTTAAAGGTCTTTTCCAACCCAAGCAGTTCGATGTTATTTCTGGTGGGTGCCTGCACAGGCGCTGGCTCCCGGATGGCTGCAAGGGGGCAGCGCCCGGGGGTGCCAGATTGGGAAGCCCAGCGCTTCTCCAGGGAAAGGCTGCCTTCAAACCCCCCCTCCCCAATGTACGTACACAGGGAACGTCGGAGTCAAAAATAAAGCCCTGAACATTCACAACTCCCGCGGCTCCCGGAGCCGCCGCCATCCCACGCGGCGCTCAACGCGCGCTCGCCGCTTCCAAGTTTCACTGCGAGCTCTGCAAGTGGGAAAGCGAGCAGCCTCCCCCAGGCAAGCGCTGCCGCTCGCCTTGGCACAGGCCACGCTGACAAATGCCATCTTCTTCTTGGGTGCAATCCTCCAGGAAAGGAGGATTTGAAGCACAGCACTGGCGCTATCGGAGGGCTCGTCCGTGGAAGGATGCTCGCGCGGGTTTTATCCCCTTGCCCTAGGGTGAGTCCTGCTGACACGGCCGGGCATCCCTAAGCAGTATCCTCAGGCTGGTGTTAAAAAGAGATGACACAAACTCCCTCTTTTACACAATATTCACTTATCTCAACAGTCTCTGGGGGAAAAACAAAACAAAACTCCAGCGCACCCGCTCGTCTCTTGACAGACTCTGATCCTCGTGCTACAAACTCGACGTAGGCGACGATGCAGAGAGGATAAACCTCCAACCAAAATATGATAATCTGGTTTTGAAGTCTCGTAGAAGGAACAAACAGGAGTGAGTCAACAACAAGCCACTCCGTAAAGTGAATCAATGGAAAAGACGGCATATATTAACCCAGATCTGCTTAATTTCAAGAGTTTACTCCCCTTTCCTGAAATAGAGAGCTCAAGCAGGCAGGCGGAGGGGAAACCTCGCAGGGGAAAGCCTTATTCCCCTGCTAAAGGGATCTTTGCCATTCCTTTTTATTTATTTATTTTTAATGCAAGCCTCCTTTCCCTTTCCTGCTGTTAGGGTCAGAACCATTTCCCAAGCAGGCAGTGTAATGCACTCAAAGGCTGCTCCAGCATGGCACTAAGTGCCATCCCCTTTGAAACAAGGGTAGGAGGGATGTTGCAATACCCTTAATGAGCTCTGAAGACCTCACTCATGTTAAAAGGAGGGATTTCCAGATGCAAGACTAATGTAAAACACATTAACACTAATGGGGGGACAGGGTGTGGGGGGGAACTCCCAGCCCTTTGGGCCTCAAGAGGTTGTTTTGATGAAGCCTGTAAGATGCTCTTTGGTGCTGGGCTTACCTGTGGACCGGGACCCATGGGGCCCATCCCTCGCGGAGGATTCATCCTTTGCATGGGGCCGCCCATATTAGGGTGCCCTGTTGGGAGGAAAGCAGGGGTGTTACATGGCACATCAACCACTCTGTGTCCCAAATTAACAGGGAATGAGGAAGGTTAGCATTCAACCCTCCTCCACTGGGTTTACCTTGCTGTCGCGTGGGATCCATCGAATTGGGCAGCAATGGCTGTGTACCGGGAACAGCGCCCGGGGGCTGTGAAAGCAAGGGAAGGAAGAGTAAAAAACCACAGTAATTGCTAAAATGCAGCCCCCAGAGATAGATTTGGATTGAGGCTTTAGGCTTTCATCGGGCTCCTCAGTGTGCTCCCTTGGATGCACCATCCCTCCTGCTGCAGCATGGCCTGTGGCTGCCCGAGCATCCCACATCCTGCTGCATCCCACTGCATCCCGGTCATATCTTCCTACAGCCTCTGTGTGTTTGCCTCCCCTTTCCTTTCACAAACACCCTCTAAAAAACATGTAAGTCACCAGCGTTTCCTTCTCTCCCCACAGCCTGTGCAACGTCAGGCTGCTGTATTTTATGGAAGCAGGGGGAAGCCCAGGCTGCACGGAGCAGAGGTGTCAAAGCTGGCAGGGAAAGGAGACCAGCAGCGCAGCTCCCAGTATTCACACACCACCAGGTCTCAACCGTACGCATTAAAGTGGGGAGATGCTCCATTTGCAGCAGAACAGCGTTCAGACCTGTCCCCACGCAGGCAGAGGGGAAGGCGGATGCTCCCCCTCCCCAAACCCACGTTTCTGCTCAGCCAACACGCTATTTAAAGTTCAAAGGCTGCTCTGAACAGATAAAGGGGCAGAAAATCGCAGATACCATCTGCCTGGGGGAAGCAAACTGTAAACAGTTTTGCTACAGCACTGCCTTTTATTTGAATGCCGACACAGGATGGATCCCACTGCTGGAGCGGAGCACAGGCACAGGGTGCACATAGCTATGCCAAGGCAGAGCCTGCCCAATCCCTTGTTTTTTGCAGCCTGGAAGCTTGGCAGCAGGAAGAAGATAAACCAGGAGGGGTTGTAGAGATGGGTATTTACACTTGCGCTGCCTGACCTTCCTGCCTGCCTATTTATTCCTCTTGTCCCTCTGGATGTGACCATAACCTTGCTGAGCTCTGCGTAGGTACAAACCTGTTTTTTACACGTGGTGCTTGGGGGGAAAGAATTAAATCCTTCTCATTAACTTTACCCATTCCTGGATGCTTGACCAGCCCCCCCAAACCAGTCTCCTGCCTGCCCCAGCTCACTGTGCTCATGTCCAGCAGAGCTCGGGACGAGCCCAGGACCACAGCAGGATGAGGTCCCATTAAAACTGCCCCGTGAGCAGGTGCAGTCAATTAATACCTCACTAAAACAACCATCAGTGCCCTGGGTGGGAGGCTCTTCCAGCCCAGCCAGGCTTGGGGGTCCTACATCAACCCCCACTGAGTTTTTCTCAGCTCCATCTCAACCGTCTCCCCATCATTTAGCAAGCTCCAGGGATTCAAGTCTCAAATCCAGCAAGCACAAACACGAAGCAAGCTGCTACATCCTATTTCCTGACTATCCCACTCTTACTGCTAATAAGAACTATATAAAAATTATGCTGTTAGCCAAAAAACCAAGCTTCCAAGATAACTTTTTACACAGTGTCCTTTGCTCCTCAAAGGAATTACAGGCTTTCTTTCATGGCAGACAACCCCTGGTTTGGCCATTACCCTATGGATCTACATGGCATCACTAGGAAGGAGATGAATTCCTCACCCAAAGGCCACGCGTTCAGGCAGCGCGTGGGGTGGAAGCCTCTGTCCGTAAGGCCAGAAACAAACTGCCCTTGTTTAAGCTGGGATAAGAGGATAAAACCCAACCCAAAAAATTCAGCAGTGACCTGCCCTGCTTGACCCCGCCGCTGATCCAAGCACTCGCTCGACCCAGCAGCGGGATTATCTCCATTGCTTTAATTTTCTGTGATTGCAGGGAAAATCCATCCGGGCAGCAAGCACGCTGCAAACACCACGAATAAAAAGCAGCCTCTTCCCCACCCTGGATATGCCTGAACCTCAAAATAGCATTAAAATACCATGGTTATGTGACAGCACCAGGAAAACAGAGGATGCCCGATGGAGGTGGTGTGATGCTTGCCATCCCGACCCAACGAGCATCTTCAGGATACCTGTCCTTTGTGTCCCCCCCATCCCAAACAAAAGCAAACCCTAGGAAACCCGCCGGCAGGGAGCACAGTACCTGGTTGCCCATCCTGATGGGGGGCCGGGGACCTCCGGCGTAGCGCGGCGACATGAACGGCTGCGGGGACACAAAAGGGAGGTGAGGGCCGAGCTGCGGGGAGGCAGCACGCTCCCCACGCACGCCGGTTAGACTGTACACACCGTGTTTGTGTGAGTTTGGTGTTTTCTGGAGACATCCTCTTTAAAAAAGGTACAAGTTTCAAAAGGAAAAAAAAATAAAAATTAAAAGAAAAAAGGTGTCCGGAGTCCTTTTTTTTTTTTTAATGGTTTCTCTGTAGGTTTATTGTTTGACATCGGCAATACTAGGTGAGGCTGTTAAAATCAGTGCATGGGAAACCCTGAGTGTTAGGTACTGTTCAGGTTTAAATATATAGAGGTATATAAAAAAAAGTGGCAAATAAGCACATACAGACACGCACACACAAAAAAAACCCCAGTGCTAAGTACTGATAAAAAACCAGAGGAAAGATTTAAAGTTACTTTTTTTTTGCTGCTACTAACAGAAGCTTAAAAACCCACATCAAGTTAAATTTCTCAGGCTACCTTGGGAAGGTAAAACAGTCTGATACCCACGATTGACTTCTCAGTCCATTGACAACTGCACATCCAAAAAAAGGGAAAGAAAAAAAACACCACAAAAAAAGGGGGGAAAAAACCAACATTGTGCTTCAGAGCTGGGATGCCCGGGGGGATGCTCCCCGGGGGAGCGGGTTCCCGCTGCCCAGCATGCTTACAGAGGGGGGGAAGAAAAAGCAAATCGAGCGCACGTCCCAGTTCACAGCCCTACCCATCGCTAGTGTCTTTACCTGACTGTGGGGTCCCATCATGCTGTTAGGATTGTGGGGTGGAGGCTGTGCGTGTGGCGAGGGCTGTGACCCAGGCGGTCCCTGTGAGGTCAGACAGTAGAAGGAGGTTATAGATTAGCACATGAAAGCGCAGAAAAGAGCTAAAAAAAGGATTGACGGGTGGACCTGTTTTGTCAGGGAGTCAGTTCTCCCATTTTTCATCTTTTTTTTTTTTCAATTGAGTTTCTATTCATTTGTAGCTGAACAATGAATAATGAGATATGAAAAAAAAATTAAAAATATATATCCAAAATCAGAACATCTGTCAAAATACAGCAGCCACATCGTAAATAGTCCGGTAGTTCAACCAAGTCTGCAATGAGAAACACAACAGGGAAACACTTTGCAAGGGCGTGCAACCAGGAAGAAAAAAATATACAGGAGAGGACCAAAGAGGTTGGGGAAACACAAAAAACACCCCCAAACCTAAAAAGAAAAAAAATCATTGTTTTCCTCTCTCATCCCAAAGGTTGGAAACACCTCCGTTTTTTTGTGGGGGGGTTGACAGTGGTTCACTGGAGGTGCTGGAGAGGATGAGGAGCAAGTCCCAGCTCGCGCCTGGGCAGCGTTTAACCGGCACAACCGGGGCTGCATCGCCAGGCTGTAGGGATGCAACATCCTTCCTCGAGGTGGATTCCCTAAGGATTCGAGTAAAATGGCTTGCGAGCAAAGAAAGGATGTCTAGGGGTGGGGGAAAAAAGGAGAGATTAGTCGGTGCAGGTTTAAGGCTGCAATGCAGCAGCCGCTGACATTTTGGGCTTGAACACCCACTTTTTTGCTTTTTACTTTAAATTTCCCTTAAAAGCACAGAACGCTTGGAAAAGCCACGAGCTCAGCGCAAGAATATACCGGTGCGTGTTAACATAAAGGGGGGAAAAAAAGGGTTTTTTTTGAGTCAAAGGAGGTGTAATTGGTAGTGAAAGCAAACGAGCTTTGTCAGTAGGTGATGGGAAGCGACGGCAGGCTCCAGGACCAGCGCCGGAGCAGATGTTCTCTACCTGCCTCGTTACTAATTTCAACAAGTGTTCGCCTTCTAGCTGCTGCCAGCAATGGCATGGTTTGTTACCATGAGCAATTTTCTTAATTAACAGACATTAATTAGCCATTTAGCAATTTTGCAAGCATTTGTTTAGCAGCTTTCCTAAACATGAATACCACTGTGATAATGGTACTGATTAGAGGGTCCCCTAATTAACAGTACAGGGAAGGAAAATTGAAATCACATAAATTAAAAAGGGAGGGGAAGTTAATGAAGGCAGGACATATTTGCACCTGCAAATCTTTTGTACAGCGGAAACTTGAGTGCAATGTAAATAAAGTAAGAGGGTGGGTTTTTTTCCTCCTTTTTTTTTTTCCTCCTCTCTTCTTTATTTGAACAGTTTGGTGGCGAGATGGAGCCAAGTGCATTGAAACCAACAGCCTCCTGCCAGCCTCCCTGCTCCAGCCGCTGCGCCTGGGGGAATGAAGTCCCACCACTTACTCTCCAGGAGCTGAAGGCAACCACCTTCTGTCCCTACTGCCCAGGGAGCCTTGGCTGGAAGAGGTCACAGCACTTCTGGTCAATCCTTGCAATGTCGACACAACCGCCTTCTCCATCCACGTCCCACCAGAGCGGAGAAGACAAACCTCTGCAGTCCAACTGCAATATCAACCTGCTTTAGCAGAAATCCTCTTCATGCATGAAACTCAGACTTATTTCTGCTTCTGAGGTGGCTAACGCTGTGCGAATGCAAATGGAACTGGGGCAGCAGCCACCTCCCATCATCAGGTCACGCAGTACAGCGCTCTGGCCACCACCAAAGCCCTTTCTACAAGTTACAGCTGCAGGATTTGTGGTAGAAAAGATCGGCAGATGTGAATGTGTGATGAAACCAGTGGAAGGGAAAAAACAAGACTTGCAGAGGCCAATCAATCTCATCAATGCAAGAGTCAACAGGTCCTCCACAATGCCTGGCTTGCTGTGCTGCAAGAAGGAGGTCACTGTTATCCAGATGCTGACTGAACAGGCACGCAGACTCCATCCTGAAGTTATTAAACCCCTCATTAAACTCCTGATGTCCTCCCTCTTGTACCCCTCCAGCGTGTGAGGGTGTGGGGATAACAGGTATTGAATACATGGCCACCTACATGCACCCCAGCTTGGGCCCAGAGGTGATGCTTTAGGTCTGCATCTGGAGCTTCAGAGCAAGCAGCATTTGGTTACTGCAGAAAAAGCATCTGTATGAGAGAGCAGTGTTTTCACCAGAGAAAAAGCCTCCGTGGCAGCTGGATCCAGAGAGCATCAGTTGTTTGTGCTGCTGAATGCATCCTCCACAGCGTGGTCCTGCCCCGCTGCCCCAGGGATGCTCCTCGGGATGCTCCAGCCTCAGCACCGCAGCATCCTCGCCATTGCTCTATCCCATGCGGTACCACTCCCAGCAGAGACTTCTGGATACCGTGACTGCAGACACCCAGCTTGTGCAAACATCTCGCAGGCAGGGAGGAGCCAAAAGGGGCTTTTTTCTTCTTTTTTTTTTTTGCCCTTTCAATTCTTTTCTTGCTTTTTCAAACCAGCAGCGAGCAGCAGCATCCGAAACACTCGCTCCAGGCTGCAGCCACCGCGGCCCCCTCCCAGCACGGCTGCTCTGCTCCATCAGGAACACAGACCTTCTGGATATTGTTATCTCCATAAATATTTGCAGATGTTTCAGGGCAGGGACCTGTGCTGGGCCGGGAATGCCTGCTGGATCGATTGCTTATTCACACGGGCTTCCCTCGCTGCAGAGGAGGCGGCAGATGATCCTGATGGATCACGGTGGTTGAAACAAGCGTTTTGCAGAGATGCCATGTGGGCTCCAACCAACAGAAGCACCCTTTTCCCTCGAAAAATATGTATTTAGCAGTTATTAACTAGTGCTGTTAGAAGAGGAGGCTGAACGAACGCAGTCCTGCTTCTTCCACATCCCAAATGCTCCAGTCACATCCTCCTCAGAGCTCCATCCAACAGGACCTGCTCTGCAGCTAATCCACTCTCACCTCAAGACCAGCGCTCTCCCCATCATCTCTCAAGTTTTGTTTTCTTCCCCCACCCCAAACTGTATGCTTGCAGGGGGGATTATTCTTCACCTTCTTATATACCTGCCTCAAAAAAAGACCTCAACAACCAACCCCAAACAGCTAAAACAGCATTAGAGGAAACTGTTTCCGACGGCTGTCGGTGCCCCAATCTCTTTTCTGCTTCATGTTTTTCTCCCCTCTACACTATGGGGATGTTAAAAGCCCAACCTGGCCCATCAGACAACCAAAGTTTGCTGCTGCTGCTGCTTTCTACAGGGACTTTCCAGGCGATCAGGTTATTTCCAGTCTGTCTTTCATGAGCTCAACTCCTCAAACTTCTTGTAAAATATTAAAGATGGAAAATGGCACGAGCGATCATAGCTCTGCGTGTGTCAATTTATGTTTCCAGCATAATTCACCACAAATGGATCATGTTTTATGGGCTACATACTTTCAGCTAATGGGGGAGTTTTTCTATTTAAAAACATTTCCAAGCACCTCTGGGGGTGGCAGAACAATGCAGGATGGTACGAGAAGGCAAAGCATTGCTGCCACGAGATACCGACAACTGAGAGTTAGCAATAGGAAGGCATCTTGTGTTCTGAAATACCTGCCCCTGCCTGCTGGCTTTGACATTAGAAAATACTAAATTAAATTAGATGGAGATTAATTACAGATGTGTCCGGGTTTATCAGATGGGAGCCTTATTTCTACCGAAGGAGAGGGAAGTTTTGCAAGTTGTCAACAAAAAAAATAAGGTATCTCTGAAGGAGCCTTTAGGAGAGATGCTCTTGGTGCCTTCAAAGAGGAAGACCATGGTCACCTTCCAGTGCTGGCTGAGGACACAACTGCACCTTCCCAAGAGAGGGCAAGGCAGGGCAAGGCAAGGCAAGGCAAGGCAAGGCAGGACAAAGCAAGGCAAGGCAAGGCAAGGCAAGCAGGGCAAGGCAAGGCAAGGCAAGGCAAGGCAAGGCAGGACAAAGCAAGGCAAGGCAAGGCAAGGCAAGCAGGGCAGGGCAAGGCAAGGCAAGGCAAGGCAAGGCAGGCCAAGTTCCCCCGCAGACAGCGAAAGGCAACCGTGGGCAGGAGCTCTGCCTCGCCTGCAGCTGGGGCTCCCAACTGCAGAAGCCTGGTTTTAAGGAATATGTTTAACACAAGCTCTTCAGGAAACAAACCCGTGTCAGCCAGAGCCAAGAACAGTCACCTCCATCTGGCTGGAGCACCCGAGAGAAAGTTGACTGCAAATCCCACCATATGCTCCAGACGCTCGGTACAAAAGCCTCGGGCATCCTACTAAACTTCCAGAAAAAAAAAACTTTCTCCAATGTTTGCTTTTCCTTTCCTCCAGCTCCTCAGCCACCTTCCTTCAAACCCTGCCTGGTGCATGGCTCATAGAGTTCTGCCCTGGCATTTTGGGAAGGGCAGCCTGGTTTTGTGGCTCAACCGAAAACTGGTTGACCATACTTGGTGGTCACCTATGTTTGACATACCCCGAATGTGGGATGGCAAATCCCACCGAGACATCAGGACAGTCGAGCAGGGGGAAAATGGTGGCATCCAAAGAGGGATCAGGACAACATGGACCCCTTCCTATCGCTCCTGGCTTTACCATCCTCACCCCTATGGGTGATCTTACCCAAAGAGATGTGCTGCGGGATGCAGGGAGGAGAGGCGGGGAGGGCAGGGGATGTCGGGGG